>NW_007163485.1:0-12919 GCF_000164805.1 Carlito syrichta
CCCTCCCAAAGTGCTGGGATTATAGGTATGAGCCACTGCACCTGGCCTTTTAGAGTTTTTTGTTTGTTTGTTTTTTATTTTGAGTTGGAGTCTCACTCCATCGCCCAGACTGGAGTGCAGTGGCATGCTCCCGTCCACCGCAGCCTCAACCAGTTGGGCTCCGGCGATCCCTCCACCTCAGTCTTACAAGTAGCCGGAACTACAGGCATGCGTTACTGCCCGGCTAATTTTTGGTTTATTGTAGAGATGAGGTCTCGCCAAGTTGTCTCGAACCCTTGGGCTCAGGCAATCCACTTGCCTCGGCCTCCCAAAGTGCTGGGATTACAGGCTGCGCCACCGAACCCGGCCGGTCTAGCTCTTTGGACAATATGCTAAATGCATGCACAGGGATGCAGAGTAGAAGATAGTGGAAGATTATCCACTGTCCGATGGATAGGGCTCACATTTCCTACTTTTTAAAACTTACTGATTTCACAGATATCACAAATGACATGGGTTTCACAGATAAAACAAAAGCTTGAGCGTTAACAGCATGTGTCACCAGCGTTCAAGATGAAAGATTTAAGCTTGAGAAATCACAATTAGAATAACATAAACAGAAAGGAGGAAAGACAAACTACTGGGCTTACTGAGGTAAGTCTACTTGCACCAGAAAATAGCCCAAGGATATAGAATGTGTTATGTACTAATAATAATCTCCAAATCTGCAGGTCAGTCCTTCATTCTACAGCAACTTAAATATTTTGGTAGTTCTACAAATAAAGCAACTTAAGTGGCAAAAAAACTACTGATTTTAAAAATATAAACCTTGGTGGCAAAAAAACATAAATGCTCGAGAGTTTAGAACTCTCCAAAGATTACGACAATTTAGAGAACCAAAATTGTGGGAACGAAAACTCTAAGAGGAAAATTTTTATAAGGGGATGATAAATTATGAATCCAAGACTGACCCCATAGGGACTTTGACCTACAGTAAAATAATATCTAAAGAACCTAAACATCCTGGCACGTTCCAGATCTTCCAGAAGAAAATTAAAAATTAATACATGTTTCCACCCTATCTTCCTTCATCCAGCTGTGTAAAGGCAAGCAACACCTTATATTGCATAACATCTTCCTCCCTAAAATTAAAAGAGCAATAAACTCACAGTATCAAAACATCTTCTTTAGAATAAATTCCGGTGATAACGTATCCTTTTAGGTAGTTTCCTGCTTCATTGAAGTCTTCTTTTGCTATAAATACAAAGATAAAACAAAAATCTGAAACCTTTTAAATTATGTATGAAGAAATTAAGAGGTGACCGTACTTCATTGATTACAAGTGTAAACATTTAAGTGCACACAACTTACAGAATTCAGTGGTTCAAAATTAAATTTATGCTCTTTACAAAATTTGATTACTAAAGAAATGTACATTGATGAAATACAACTACGGTTTCCTAAACAAATGAACTCTAAATGTAATTTATAAGATTTACAGCACCCTAATCATACAGAGTTCCTGAAGGATATTTGGTGCCTTTCAATTTGTTCCTAAGGAAGGGCAAATGGAGACTTGTCTCATATGCAGCCTGAAAACAGCAACAGGTACGTAAAATGATGTGCACGCTGGCAACACAAAATCTAAAAGTGCCTATAGGACACACAGACATAAAGATAGGAACAGCCAATGGGGCTCCTACAGGGAGGAGGGAGGGGCAGGTGGGAAAACAACCCACTGAGTACCAGGTACACCATTTGGGTGATGGGCTTAACAGAAGCCCAGACCTTACCATCATGCAGTGCACTCATGGAACAAACCTGCACTTGTACCACTTAAATCGACAATTTTTTTTAAGTGCCTATATGCATAAAAAACAGAAGTAGTGTTTGTCTGATTGGAAGCTGGCTACCTTTCATTGGCCAAGACTTGGTGATTAGTATAAGAATAGGTTATAGTTTATAGTCTGTTTACACTTCTAGTTAGGTTACAGTTCACTATGTATGAAGAAACCTTTAGGTTGAATTTAATATATTTAAGGAAGCAGCTTTAGACTAAACTTAATTTCACAGTAGTTAGCTTTTGCTAGTAAAACACATATTCTTACAAAATGTTAATTCATAATAGCCTTTTATCATTATTTTTTCTCTCATTCAATAGACGTTGATAGTCCAGTGACTAACATATAAGTGTCTGCAAAAACAAACAACAAGCAAAAACCAAACAAACCTAAAAGAAGTAAAGAGAAATACCTAACTGACAAGGTTGGGAACACTCAATCCAGTGGAAATGATAAAGTATTGCATCCAGGATACATCACTGTAGTATACCAGCACTACCTTTATATAATTTAACATTATGCTTTTGAGTTTTGTTGAGAGATGACTACATGTACATTTCATCATCGATTGTGTAATAACATGATCAAGAATACTGTTTCTTATGTTGACTCCCTACATAAAAAACAGTATGAAAAATTTACCTCAGTATTCACAGTCAGGAAAAAGTTTTCTCTGTGGATGAATGAGCATCACAACTTGTATGTTACAATTTATTATATAATGATAAGGCGACAAAAACCTCATCTTTCTGTACAACCGGATTGCTTAGGACCAAGTTTTATAATCAACTGTCGTGTTTTCTAGACTCCTTAGTTACTAATAGCTGCTTACTGTTAGTCCTATCCTCTACTATCTTATGGCTTAACTTTTATCCTTGTTTTAATAATTTGATCATATTTGTGCTTTTAATTAACTGAAGAATTAAATTCTTCTTGGAGGGAGAACTAGTGTAAAAGATAAACAAGAACGTCAGAGCACCAGGCACCTAAGATGCACAGAAGACAAAGTCAGCAGTGGAAGCAGAAACATTAGAGAAGGAAGATGAAGGAATAAAACCCTGACACAAATTCATTCACAATTTTTCATTAATTTTTTTCATTAGAAAGCTATACTCCCTAGGTTTTGCTTTCAAAGATGGTTAAGTCATAAGGTATACATTAATATTCTGATTATCTCTTTTAAATGTTCCTTTGGCTTTTATTTCTAAAACTTTTGAAAACAGAGTAGAGAAAACTTGCTAGACATCAATGTGTGCAAAGCAAAATTTACTAAGTGGTTAACAGAATTTACTATATACAAGCATATGGCTAGACAATGGTATCCTCTTCCCATGCAAATATTCTTAAAATATTTCATTCAGAATTTGAAATTCATCTCAAAGGAAAGAATAATAAGAAGAGGGAGGTTTGTTGGATAAATGAGAAGAGTTAGCATAGTGAAGAAAACATTAAGCGTTTTGTTACCAATTCAAGAAGTCACCCATACGCAAAGGCTAAAAATAACATTCTCAGAAACACTATTGGTCAGAAAAACACCCTGTGTGTACCCTTCCTTGAAATGCTACTGACAGACACATTCCTAAGAAAAAAGATGTGATATTAAAAGGACACAACAGTTTATGATGCAATGTAAAACTTTCAAAGTAAAAATAATTGTTATAAGCATATCACAGTTGAATGCAAAAACATTAATTTAAAATGTATCAAAAATATGATGAATTAATATACAAACAGACACACATGTATGTTCTAAAGCAAATACAGCAAAATGCTAATGGCAGAAGGTAGGTGGTGAGTATATGGGTGTTCGTTGTAAACGTTTTTCAATTTTGCAGCAATATTCCAACCTAATAGAACTTTGAGAAAGTTAACGCAAGAATTTGTGAAAGAGAAATACATAATGCAAAAAAAAAAAAACAACTCAGCAATAATGATCATCTGAGTCCGTAATAAGAGACCAGAGTGTTTCATAGAGTAAAAAAACCCCGTACAAGACATTAAAAGTATCTTCTACAAGAAGGAATCAAATCACTGAAATGGTCCTTGTTGTTCTTTTTTGGTTAATTCAACAGCTAATGAAATGGTCTATAACGTTATAGGTTCAATTTTTTTTTTTTTTAAAGAACATCTTCTCTGTCCTGAGGAAACTACAAACAAAAGAAGCATGCTTCGTATTTCAAAAATAAAAACAAATAACTAAAGAAACACCAGTGAAGCATAAAACAAACAGCAAATATCCAAATCAGTTAAGATAATAAATATAAATGGTTAATGTTCACCTAGAAAAATCAATAGGCAAAAAGAAAAGAAAATGTAAAGACAAAAAGACAAGATTTGTCCAATTATATACTTAACTTGTATGATAAAACTCATAGAATAAGTATCAGTAGGTAAAGTGAATGAAATAGAAAATATTTAAACAGATATATATACATATATGTAGATATGGATTTAATATTGTGATGGTGAAATCACATGTAAGTGCAGAGAAAGAAGAACAAGTATTAAGTGTTTTGAAAAAAATAAGTTGGCCCCTACATCATCCTATGTGCTGAAATAACTAAATGGATAAAAACTTTAAAAAAAGAAACGAAAAAAAAAAAAAGAAAAATTAAAGGACACAGTCAACATAGTTAAAGGCAACCTACAGAATGGGAGAAAATATTTGCAAATCAAATCTTAGTAAAGGGTTAACATCCAGAATACTCAAAGAACTCCTGCAATCAACAACAAAAATATAAGTAATCCTACTCAAAATGTGGAAAGAACTTGAATAGACATTTCTCCAAAGAAGATACACAAACAGCCAACAAGCACAATAAAAAGATGCTCAACATCACTAATTATTAGGAAAATGCAAATTTAAACCACAATGAGTTATCACCTCACACCCATTAGGATAGCTACTATCAAAATAATAATAAGTATTGGCAAGGAGGTTGAAGAAACCCTTGTATGCTCTTGGTAGGAATGTAAACCAGTGTAGGCAGCACAGAAAATAATACTGTGATTCCTGAAAAAATTAAAAAGAGAATTACCACATGACCCAGCAATTCTGCTTCTGGGTATATAAATTCAAAAGAATCGAAAGCCAAGTCCCAAAGCGTGATTTACACAACCACGCCCACAGCAGCATTACTCACAGTAGCCTATAAGCAAACCGAGTGCCTGTCGCTGCATAAACAGATACACAAAATGCAGTACATACATACGATGGAATATTATTTGGTCTTAGAACGGAAGGAAATTCTGACACATGCACAACACAGATGAACCTTAAGGACATTATACTAATTGAAAGAAGTCAGTCAGAAAAAGGCCAGTCCCACAGGATTCCATTCATATGAGGTGCCCAGAGCAGTCAGATTCATGCAAACTGAAAGTACAGTGGTGGTTCCCAGGGCCTGGGAGGAAGGGAAAATGGAGAGTTGTTGAAGTTTCAGTCTTGCAAGATGAAACAGTTCTGGAGATGAGGTGTACAACAATGTGAACGTTCTTAATACTTGCTAAATAGGCACTTAAAAATGGTTAAGAAGCTAAAGAATGATCTTCTCATACAGGAAAAAACCCCACAAATATTGTGTGTAAGTAGTTACATAAATTATAGCATATATGCTATAAAACAGTATATTCATTCAATTAAATATTATGTAGCCATAATGTCTATGAAAAACATTAATCACATGGAAAACATACACCAAAGTAATGTTAAATAAAAAGAAAAAGATACTAACCCAGATACACAGCTTTAGCCCAATTACATTAAAACATACATAAATATGCAATACATACATATGCAGAAAAAAGATGGAAGAAGTTACATCAAAATTTAACAGCGTGTATATTCTGAATAACTAGATTACATATTTTTTCTTCACACTTCTCTGTGCTTTTGAAATACTCTACAATTTAAAAAGACACTCTTCAAAAAAAAGCTAGAAAGCAATGAGTGTTTAACTACACACTGTATAGATCAAAAGCTCAACTCTACTTACCTGTTGTCATGGTTGGACTAAATAGTCCCAGGACTGACACACTAGAATAGGAGATCAGGTCTTGATATAGTTCCCCATTTAAATATTCTTCTGCTTCTTGGGTCGAGGCTATGTTCACTGGATATGAAATCCTGTTGCTGGATGAATATATAACTATATTAACAATTAATTTTTAAAAATACTTTTTTCAGTTTGGAAAATTCTGAACCTAGCAAACAATATTTTACATAGGATAAATATCTGGTAAAATACAGGTAATCAAATATTATTCTTTAAAAATAGCTTCATAAAACAAAGTTATTATCTCTCCAAAAGTGATGGAATATGCATAGAATCTTTATCAATATTGATTTTGTGATCTCAATGCTAGTAGCCTCCTTAGCCTATGTAAAGCATGTCCACAAATTATGAGAATTAGAACTTCTACAAAGCTAAACATTGAGAAACCTTATAGTGAAGCTGAATACTTACAGCTGGATAAATTTTAGGAGATCTTCACTGCCTAGCATACCAGCATAAGATACTGGGTTCTCGCCTTCCTTGTACATCTTTACAACAGGAAATGCAATCACATTTTGCTGAGTACATACATCAGACCAATCTGCACAGTTTACTCTAGTAAGAAGCATACTGGGTGTGCCTAAATAAAAGGAAAATGCACATTTTGCAATCATTAATATAGAAAACTCGTTTGCTTAAGATTTTCAATATTTTTCTGTCCTATTCTTATTTAAGCTCTCAGCATGAGACACCTCTGCTTACGTTCCCTTCCCTTGATCTTTGAAGCACCTTCCCTTACTGGCTTTTTCCCCCTGCTCTAGCTTCTTCTTTTTGGCCCTTTTTGCAAGTTCTTCTACCCTCAGGGTTGAGAGTCTCTCAAGGCTCGGTTTAAGCTTCCTCTGTTCTGGCTGTACACTCTCTTCCTAGAGAACCTCAATAGCCATCAACAATCTAATGAATCCTAAATGTATGTCTTTGGCCCAGACTCCTCCTTGACACTCCAGACGTACTGCCTTTTGTTTTCTCCTGAATGGAAACATCTTCAAAGTCATCATGTCTAAAACCCAATATGATTTGCTTCCTGTGTATGTTGCTGAATGTTGCCATTCTCAGACAACTCAGAAAGCAAAGCATCATCTTCCAGGTCTCCGCAATCCTAAGCTCCCCATGTGCAATCCTAAACTCCCCATGTCTAATTCATCAGCATGTTTTTTCAATTTTACCACCTAAATTTTACATATCTCTATTTACTGTCCATTTCTGTTTACTGCCACTACTCTGGCCACCATTTTTGCTGGAAAACCACAACAGGCTTCCAATTCAGTCCCTTGATTTCGATGTGTCTACACTCATGCTAGAGACAGTTTTTCAAAACTCACTTCTCCTTTGGAATCGGCCCACTCCCACCAGCCTTTGCAGAGTCAGGTCTATCTCACTGGGTGTGACTACACTGGTCTGCATCTGGCTCCTTGGATATAAGTTCCTATAGAACTCCTTTCCATCTCCTGATATCACTATGTACTCATTATATCACTATGTACTCATTTGCGTGATTATCTGATGAAGGTCTGTCTTGACCGTGAGAGCTCCCTGAGAGCAGGGACTGTGTCTGTTTACTCATCACCGGTTTTCTAGTATCTAGAACCCCTTAAACATGCATGTGAATAAATGACACATGTGAAATTCATCTAGGACTCCAGGTCCCTATGCAGTTTAAAGATTATTTTTTTTTCAGCCTAAGAAAACACATAGAACCTCAAACAGAAATTCCTACTTGCTCTTTAATAAAAGATGTAAAGTTCTTTAAAATATGTATATTACTGTGTGGAAAAAGATCAAACGCTAAATAAAACAAGCACCACACAACTCAGCTATCAAAAGAATAAATTCTAATAAAAAGTTGTAATGTCATATTAGATCATAGAAAGAATCATTACATATCAATGTAGGATATAGTCTAAATGTAACCTAATGATATTAAATTAAAATTGTGATTAAAACTGTAAAATGTGATATTTTATCATCAAAAGTTTTTAATACTGCAAATTATAGTTTTAAAAATTCTTGATTAGTTCTCATAGATGAAATAACTTATCACTTTAGACTTCGTGTTAACTAATAGTTTGATAATGCAGGCAGTATAGTCTGTCTTATTCATCACTATATGTCCACTGGATAGTACAATGTCTGTGGCATAGTATGCACGCAATAAAATGCATAGAATGCACACTGAGATTTCTTCATAAACAAATTGAAAATTTTTACATTAATGGATATAAATACCTGAATAGTTTGTGAGCATATAAACAAATATAAATCCTATTCCTTCCACAATCCTACCTGCTAAATGGCTCCTCTACCAACGTTTTCTTTTTTCTTTTAATTTTTTATTTTAAAGACGTGGGGTACAATTCAGGATGACGTATACGAATGTTCATTATGCAGGTACCTTGTTGATGAGGTGTGCCCTGCCCCCTGGCAGTTTCCCACTACTGCCCATCCCTTTCTTACAGTATTATGATAGCTTTTCAAGGTCTGCTTATGAGTGAGAACCTATGATACTCGGTTGTTTGTTTCTGTGATAGATCACTCATTATGAAGCCTCTAAGTCCATCCAAGTTGCTCTGAAGTTCATAATTTTGTCCTTCTTTTTGCTGTGTCATATTCCATTGTGTATATGTACCACATTTTTTGGATCCAGTCCTCTTTAGATGGGCAGCAGAGTTTGTTCCATGTTTTTTCTACTGTAAATAATACTGCAATAAACATGCGTGCGCAAGTAGCTTTTACCAAAGTTTTCTTATCCTTTAATCATTTCATCTGGTGATGCTTATTTATACAAACTACCATATTATATACCGCCATCCAAATATCAAATATATTGCTCTTAAAGCTGCAGTTCTTTCCCTTCAATAAGCATCTTTAGCATGTCTAACGCTGCTAAAAATGTTATTCCTTGGTCTCTACAGTTGAAAAGACAAACTCTAATGTTTTCTTTAAAACTGGAAAAATCATACTGATATATATCATTAAAAGTTACGACTACTTATATTGAAGTTACCAATTGAAAATTTAATTTTCTTTCTTGAAAAATGATTTCAATATTAACTCATGTTTCAACTAGAATAGTCTAATGTTTTAAGATGACTATAGTATTATATCCCGTATACTTTATTTCAAATAGATTCCTAATGTAAAGGGAAAAAATAGATTCTTGCAGATACAGATGCGACGTAAGTATAAAAATTTGATATTTGCTGCCACCTTGTGACTGAGTAAAATATACTCTTCATTGTCTTTGAGAAGAAAAATTGCTTTTTCCCACAGTCAACGTGAAAGATTATAGAACTAAGTGCCCAAAGTGTTACAATATTTTCCTAATTTACAATGTTATATTATAGGTTGTAGCACAAACAGAAAACACTATAATTACATACACCGTGCATTTTCACATTAAGCCCCTGAACTTCCAAAGGTGTCTATTGATCTGATAACTAGTTATTAACACAATTGTTATTCATAAAGAACACAGTCAATGAAAAGGAAAGCAAGTTTTCGGGTTGATTATCTGCTTTTTAATTCTAAAAACACATGGAACTCACATCCCTTGCATTGAAGGGATAAGTAGTCTATTTTTTATTTATTTTTTTATTTTATTATTATTATTATTTTTGAGTTGGAGTCTCACTCTGTTGCCCAGACTGGAGTGCAGTGGCCGCTTCCGGCCACCGCAGCCTCGACCTGCTGGGCTCCGGCGATCCTTCCGCCTTAGCCTTCCAAGTAGCTGGAATTACAGGCATGCGCTACCACACCTGGCTGATTTAGTCTATTTTTTAAATCATTAAAAGAGAAGAAAGTAAGGGAATCTTTTTCCATTATCATCTGGTGTTGACCAAATGAGTTCAGGGGGTGATCATTAACTCTATTATTGAAGGATAGTATCAAATTACTATTTTATCATGGCTTTTATATTTTTTCTTTTTCTTTTCTTCTAACTATTTGCCAAAGAGGTTAGAGAATATTAAAGAAGAAACCTAAATTTGTTCATATACTCCAACTACAAAGGAAAATCTGAAAGCAAATAACAGGGTTTGCTTTTTAAAAAATAATTGGGGATCATACTATGTATAGATTTAAGTATCCCTTCACTCAATAACAAGATTATCAAAAGTTGGATCAAATGTGCTTGGGAAATAAAAAGAATGGTTCATTTAGGGTTGAATTTCTAGCATCAATTTCATGAGCTCACAAAAGCCCCAATGTATAAATTGTACAACTTATAAGTACAACAATGTGTATGTTGTACATTAGCATTCATTTCCCCTAAATGAAAAATTATGAAATTCTACTATATTAGCTTATTCATCTATTCAAAAATTATTAAAACTCAGATATTTTTCAATTTACGTCAAAATATCCCAAGTTCAGTAAGCTGATATAAGACACACTACCTACCCCTAAGGAACTTGCAAAATAATGAAAGAGACTATAAGCTAGTGTTCCCAAAATTAAATGGTAGATATGTAATCAGGAATATGCCTATTTAACCATAATATCTTCTATTTACAAGATAAACAGTAGGAGAAAATGATATCACAGAGACAAAGCATGGTCCATTCCATCTTATTCAAATGACTAAAACACTGTGGACACCTAACCCATCATCATCTCTGTCTTACTAACAGGCCTCCCTACTTCTCCCTATTTCTTTGCTGAGATGACAGAATAGACATTATGAGTTAAAGTTCATTGCTTGGATTCATATTTGCCTACAACTGGATCTGGTTTCATGATAGTTTTAAAAAGATCTAGTCTATGAGAAGTAAACTAACTTCAAAAACACTGGGATCTTTCATCTCTCATTAGAGTGTGAGACTGGGTTTTATCTGCCAAATTTTTATTCTCAACATTTAATAGTAATTAGCACAGAGCAGACACTCAAAAAATGGTCACTGAAAGACTGAATTCGGCCAAAAGATTCCTGAATTAACTGTGTAGCCACAAGTATGCAATGTATAAGTTTTCTACTTTCTATTATAAACAGTTCCATGAAGACAAATCCTAGTGAATGCTTCTGGACGCTTTGGAAACTCTTGGCTCATTAACTTAACCTTGGAGACACAAACATAATAACCTGAAATTTTATGTTATATAGCTTTCTACCTCTTTAACATAACATATAGTTTTACAAATAGCTACAGCTCAGAATCAGGAAAATAAGCATGCATACCATAGTACAATACCTTTCAATTTAATTGCCACATCAATATAGGACTGCAAAAATGCCATGGATACTGCTTGCCCTACATGAAAAAAAATTCAACAAAATGCATGTGTATCTCCAAAGCACCCACACTTAGATATAACAAACATATAGATTTATGGGGTTTCCCAAATTTGTTATTCTTTTTTTTTTTTGAGTTGGAGTCTCACTCTGTCGCCCAGACTGGAGTACAGTGGCCGCTCCCGGCCACCGCTGCCTTGACCTGCTGGGCTCCGGCGATCCTTCCGCCTCAGCCTTCCAAGTAGCAGGAACTACAGGCGTGCGCTACCATGTCCGGCTGATTTATTCTGATGTATTGTAGAGATGAGGTCTCGCTGCCCGGGCAGGTCTTGAACCCGCGGACTCAAGCAATCCGCTCACCTCAGCCTCCCAAAGGCATGGGATTACAGGCCGAGCCACCGAACCCGGCTTTGTTATTTCCTAATGAGAAGTATCTTAATCTACAGCCCTCAAGAAGGTCCAAACATTTAAGGGAGTTTCAAAGGCAGACAACTTTCTGCATTTGTACTGCAAGGAATATAGCTGAATGGCTATTATTTGAAGATAAAAGCAATAAATTTACTACAAATCTTTAAGAACTGTTAATACATTCAAAACCATTGGCTTGAATAAAAGTTTATAAAAATTAACATCTAGCTTAATCACTAACCTTTAATTTTTACAATTATTATTTTAAAGATGTGGAGTACAATTCAGGATTAGGTACATAAGCGGTCATCATACAGGTGAAGTTTGGGCTTCCCTTGGGTCCTCACTTGGCCTGGTTTGGGATGAGGTGCCCTTATTGATGCTATGTGCCAACCCCCCCCAACCTCTCTGGGAGTGTCCCGCTACAGCCAATCCCTTTCTTGTAGTGTCATGATAAATGTTCAGGATCCACTTATGAGTGAGAACATGGGGACTCAGTTCTTTGTTTCTGTGACAGATCTCTGAGTAATTAGCCTTTAAGCTGTAAATCACATATAAACCGGCTGTACAATCCCAGAACCAGTTAGAAGTGAATGCCTCAATGTGTGTAGATAACCTGAGACATATGAAAGCTCTGTCATTTTTACAACGTGTGATATGCAGAATGAAAAATTAAATCTGTGTACTTTTAGATGTCCTAGTATATAATACAGATAATTTCTTCTAAAGGCTCCTACTCACACCCGGCATAGAAGAGCACTATGCTGTCAGAAGCCATGACTGTCGCGTTAAATGTCTCTTCTGTTAGTTCCACTGTAAGTTCCAAAGGTAGCTGCCTCTTCCTGTCTCTGTAAACAGTTTCTGCCACTTCGTCATCTTGAGTATCTAAAATGTTTGAAAAGAAATTAATTTAAATATAGATAGATAATTTAAAATATTTAAGCAGAAACTTTTGAATTCATACTATCTTAATAGTTAAAAGTCATAATATTTTGAAACCTTTGCCTGGCTTCCTACCTTCAACATCTCTGAGATGCTTCCTGACTCAGAATTGTGAAATTTTAGTCAATTCCAAAATTAAAATTTGTTCTACTAATAATAAGTAGTGCTATTTTGCTCCTATATAACTATATTAATTTATAATCCAAAAGGGTTCTACCATACCTCTTGGACAGTGTCTATCTGCCTCTACTATATGCCAAGCACTCTGGTGGACACTAGGGAAAGTGGTAAACAAAACAAACGTGGTCTCTGACCACATGGAGTTGCTAGCTGAGGAAAAGACAAACCGATTACTGAATAAATATATAACTATAAATGATTATCAGTTCATGAAGAAAGGTAAATCATATCAGGGAGTGTTTTTAAACTTTTAATTTTTTATTTTAATTTATTTCAGAGTTGACGGAATA
>NW_007163486.1:0-4906 GCF_000164805.1 Carlito syrichta
GGGCAGGAGCGGGGCGAGCATTACAGCAACTTACCCACAGCTGGGCCTTCCACGTAATCGTCTTCATCTTCTTGCATTTCTTCAATGTGCATATTATTTTCCACATGAGATATTATTAAGTCAACATCACGTAACACCAAAAATTCCACTGGTACTCCCTAGAAATACATTAGTTTTTTAAAAAATGAGTAAAATATAATAAAGCATTTTAATATAAAAGTGCTTTATTTGTTTGACATTAAACCTTTGAACTTCAATTTTAAAATCAAATAAAACAAAAAAGGAAATTAACTGCAAGATTCCTATGAAAAGAAAAGCATCCAAAGCATGCCTTATATAAAGACAATGTGCACACTGAAAGGAAGGTAAAAAGTCCACAACAGCAACAACATGGAGCCCACCAAGGTGCGCACCAATGGTGGACTAGATAAGGAAAACGTGGTACAAAAACACCACGGAATACTATGCAGCCAAAAACAGAACAAAATCAGGTCCTTTGCAGCAACAGGGATGCAGTCAGAGACCATCATTCTGAGTGAATTATCACAGAAGCAGAAAATGAAAACCACATGTTCTCCCTAATAAGTGGGAGCTGAATGCTGTATGCACATGGGCAAAAGGATGGAAACAACAGACACTGGGAGCTCCCAAGAGGGGGAGGGTAAGGGCTGAAAACTACACACTGGGTACCATGTCCACTACCTGGGTGATGGGCTCAAGAGAAGCCCAGGTCACATTATCACACGGTATTCCTATATAACATACGTGCATGTGTATCTCTTGAATCAAACAGAAAATTTAATAAAAGAACTGAACGTCTAACTTGCTTCCTCTAACCCAACTGCATTATACTAAAGTTTGCAAAACATTCACATATAACAGCAAATCCTAACTCTATACAAATTGGAAATATATAAAATGTTATTGCAAATACAGCAAATCAAAATAGACTATTCTGATATTCCACAAAAATATTTAAAGCAATACTTCAATAAATTAATTCCACTAATAAGTTCAATTTCCTATTTAGCTATAAATATTAATTTACTACCTACTCCAAGTATTTTACGACCAAATACTATTCCACTGAGGTCAACATTATTCCATTAAGATTTCTTCCACTACTGCCCAACTGCCACATTTTGAAAACATGAAGTTGGTTTTTAAAAATACATATTATTTTTATTTTAAAGATGTGGGATACAATTCAGGGTTAGGTACATAAGTGGTCATCGTACAGGCAAAGTTTGGTGATGTTATGTGTCTGGTGATGTTACTGATGTTATTGATGTTATGTCCCCACAGTGTCCCACTATTGCTAATCTTTTTCTTATAGTATTATGATAAATGTACAGGGTCCACTTATGAGTGAGTACATGTATTCCTCAGATCTTTGTTTCTGTGATGAATCACTGAGTATTATAGACTCTAATTCCATCCAGGTTGCTGCAAAGGTCATAATTTCATTTTTCTTTATGGCTGCATAATATTTCATTGTGCAAATGTACATTATCTTCATCCAGTCCACCTTCAATGGGCAGCACAGCTGGTTCCATGTTTTTGCTATTGTGAACAATGCTGCAATAAACACACGTGTACAGGTATCTTTTTCATAGAGTGATTTGAGGGCTTCCAGGTATATTCCCAGAAGGGGGATTGCTGGGCCGTATGGAAGGTCGATTTTTAAATCTTTTAGAAATTACAAGAGGTATCACACTTCCAGACTTTAAACTCTACTATAAGGCTACAGTAATCAAAACAGACTGGTATTGGTACAACAACAGGTATATATACTTATGGAACGGGATGGAGATTCCGAAAACAAAACCTCCATTTCTCAATCAACTCATCTTTGACAAATCCTCCACCAGCAACCACTAGGGAGAGGAGAACCTATTCAGTAAATCATGCTGGAAAAACTGGCTGACCACATGCAGAACACTGAAACAGGACCCTTACCTATCACCATACACAAAAATCAACTCTAAATGGATCAATGATCTAAATGTAAAACCTCAAACTATAAGAATCCTAGAAGAAAATGTAGAAAATACCCTTACAGAAATTGAAATAGGCAACCAATTCCTGATCAACTCTTCAAAAGTGAATGGTATAAAAGGTAAGATAGCCAAGTGGGACTTCATCGAACTGGCTTCTGCAAAGCAAAAGAAACCATCAAGAGAGCAGAGAGACAGCCCACAGAATGGGAAAAAATATGTGCCAACTGTAAATCTGAAAAAGGCCTAACATCCAGGATCTATGAGGAACTCAAATGTGCGGAAAGGAAAAAAACAGCCCTATTAAAAAGTGGGCAAAAGACATGAATATATACTTCTCCGAAGAAGACATATGAGCAGCCAACAAATCCATGAGAAAATGCTCAACCTCACTAATCATCAAAGAAATGCATATTGAAACCACACAGAGATACCACCTAACTTGTCAGGATGGCCATCATCACTAACTCAAAAAAAAAAAACCCCAAAAAACAGAAGCTGGAGAGGATGTGGGGGAAAAGGGAACACTTCTACACTATTGGTGGGAGTATAAACTCGTATAACCTCTGTAGAAAAGCATGAAGTTTTAGGCCACTAGATTATTTTAGCAAATTATCCGTGACTGTAACTAAGCTACAAAATTGCTCCAAGTATTTGTTTTCCTTGATACCTCATATCTTCATCTTTTTTATTCAAACAAGAACTTTTTTACTCCTACAGAAATACGAAGTTAAAAGGTAGAGCAATTAAAATCAGTCCCACTGAATTTGTTTCAAAGATACAAGGACATTTTTGTAATAAACTTCTTTATTGAAGTATAACATTCACACAGAAAATAACAATTTTAAGTATATAGTTTCATGAATTTTTACAAAATAGACACATCTATTTAACTGCCACACAGATTAAGATACAGAACGTTCTCAGCACACCCACAGGCCCTCTTCTTTTTTTCTTTTTAGATTAGGAAAGATAGTTTATTTAGAAAGTAGAACCAGAGGTTCACAGATTCACTTCTCAGGAAGAGAAGGGGCCAGACACTTGAAGAAAACATGGTCTCACAGGCCCTCTTCTTATCTCTCCCTGCCACTACCCTCTCCCAAAAGTAATCACTATTCTGATTTTATTCACAGTTGTGTTTTGAATGCTGGACTGCCCCCCACTTCAAATGTTGAATCCTAGTAATCAGTGTGATGGTATCAGAAGGCAGAGCCTTTGGAACGTGCTTAGGTCATGAGGGCAGAGCTCTCATGAAAGGGATTAGTGCCCTTGTCAAAGACATCCCAGAGAACTAGCTTGTTCCTTCCTCCTATCATGGGGAGGACACAGTGAGAAGACAACATCTATGACTCAGGAAACGGCCTCTCCCCAGACACCAAATCTGCCAGTGCCTTAACTTGGACTTCCCAGTTTTCAGAACTGTGAGGAATAAACACCTGCTGTTTATAAGCTAGTTTGGGGAATTTTGTTACAGCAGCTCAATCAGACTAAGATAATCATCATCTATAAACGATGTCAGTTTTTAAATTTATATAGAGGAAGTATACAGTTTCTACTCTTTCTGTGACTGCTTCTTTTGCTCAACATTGTTTGTTTTATCCATGCTGTTAACATTCAAAAGCAGTTTATTCTTTTGCAATGCTGTGAAATATTCATGAGATAATTGAATTTCATTCTACTGCTCATGGGCCATGCATTATTTCTAGTTTGGGACTATCGTAAATAAAACTGCTATAAAGACTATACAATAATGTTGTCTTTTGGCTTCTGTGTGTTCTGGTAAGCATACCTAGGAATGAAATTGCTGATTCATGAGATAGTCATAGCTTCAGGTTTAGTAACGCTGCCAAATATTTTCCAGTTTTCGTTGTTTCAATTTTCACTCCTACCAACAATATACAAAAGTTCTTAGAACCCCATATCCTTGTCAACATTTTGTATTTCTTTTTAATTTTATCCATTTTGCTAGGTAAGTATTGGTATCTCTTTAGATATTGTTTGCATTTCTACCTATAGTTTATTTGTTAGTTGCAAGGGGGAAAAATACAACTTACAATGAAGAGAAGTAGGTTTTTCCACCTTAACTCAGCGATCAAATGCAGTATCACTGAGAAAAAGCAGACATCGTGCACTTTAGGATAAGACAAAATATAATGAAGCCAGCACTATGAAGTGTTCGTATCCAAACTGTTTAATGGAGCTAATTAACCTTAAGTCTAATTTCCAGTTTAGAGAAAAATGTAAGGGAACAGAGGACCAAGGTAGACGAAAACAAAAGGAAAAAGACAAATGCAGAATATGAAAAAACTAGCTCCATTTATTCAAAAAGTCATTGTCATGGGGAAAAAGAGAGAGAACATCTAATATTAAGACATTTAAGAATCATATAAAATGCCATCTATAACTCTTGACTAGTTTTCAGTTCCTAAAAACCATGGAAAATAATTTTAGGATGAGAAAATTTGAATATGATCTGATTTTGAGATTAGGCTATAATATTTTTAAATTACTGTTAATTTTATTAAGTGTGACATTGAGACTATGAGCATACATAGGAGAATAACAATAGTTTTTAGAGATTCATGCTAAATGTATATGGGGAAAATGTCATGATATCTGAAACATTCTTTGATACATTGCAGAAGAAAATTGTACATAAAGGAAATAGGACAAAATGTTAATTGTTGAATCTAGGTAGTGTAGTAGTTATATGGTTGTTCATTCTATTTTTCTTTTTACTTTTCAGCGTGTTTGCCTTTTTTTTTTTTTAATACGACGTTTAAGAAAGGAATCCAATTTTAAGGGTGTTTAAAAGCTTGTGTGCAGGGAACAATTCTAGACATTAACGGTATTCCTCATAATACTAATGTGCAAAAACCCTCTCTGCTCAAGGACTCTGCACTTGTGTT
>NW_007163487.1:0-6154 GCF_000164805.1 Carlito syrichta
GGGCAGGAGCGGGGCGAGCATTACAGCAACTTACCCACAGCTGGGCCTTCCACGTAATCGTCTTCATCTTCTTGCATTTCTTCAATGTGCATATTATTTTCCACATGAGATATTATTAAGTCAACATCACGTAACACCAAAAATTCCACTGGTACTCCCTAGAAATACATTAGTTTTTTAAAAAATGAGTAAAATATAATAAAGCATTTTAATATAAAAGTGCTTTATTTGTTTGACATTAAACCTTTGAACTTCAATTTTAAAATCAAATAAAACAAAAAAGGAAATTAACTGCAAGATTCCTATGAAAAGAAAAGCATCCAAAGCATGCCTTATATAAAGACAATGTGCACACTGAAAGGAAGGTAAAAAGTCCACAACAGCAACAACATGGAGCCCACCAAGGTGCGCACCAATGGTGGACTAGATAAGGAAAACGTGGTACAAAAACACCACGGAATACTATGCAGCCAAAAACAGAACAAAATCAGGTCCTTTGCAGCAACAGGGATGCAGTCAGAGACCATCATTCTGAGTGAATTATCACAGAAGCAGAAAATGAAAACCACATGTTCTCCCTAATAAGTGGGAGCTGAATGCTGTATGCACATGGGCAAAAGGATGGAAACAACAGACACTGGGAGCTCCCAAGAGGGGGAGGGTAAGGGCTGAAAACTACACACTGGGTACCATGTCCACTACCTGGGTGATGGGCTCAAGAGAAGCCCAGGTCACATTATCACACGGTATTCCTATATAACATACGTGCATGTGTATCTCTTGAATCAAACAGAAAATTTAATAAAAGAACTGAACGTCTAACTTGCTTCCTCTAACCCAACTGCATTATACTAAAGTTTGCAAAACATTCACATATAACAGCAAATCCTAACTCTATACAAATTGGAAATATATAAAATGTTATTGCAAATACAGCAAATCAAAATAGACTATTCTGATATTCCACAAAAATATTTAAAGCAATACTTCAATAAATTAATTCCACTAATAAGTTCAATTTCCTATTTAGCTATAAATATTAATTTACTACCTACTCCAAGTATTTTACGACCAAATACTATTCCACTGAGGTCAACATTATTCCATTAAGATTTCTTCCACTACTGCCCAACTGCCACATTTTGAAAACATGAAGTTGGTTTTTAAAAATACATATTATTTTTATTTTAAAGATGTGGGATACAATTCAGGGTTAGGTACATAAGTGGTCATCGTACAGGCAAAGTTTGGTGATGTTATGTGTCTGGTGATGTTACTGATGTTATTGATGTTATGTCCCCACAGTGTCCCACTATTGCTAATCTTTTTCTTATAGTATTATGATAAATGTACAGGGTCCACTTATGAGTGAGTACATGTATTCCTCAGATCTTTGTTTCTGTGATGAATCACTGAGTATTATAGACTCTAATTCCATCCAGGTTGCTGCAAAGGTCATAATTTCATTTTTCTTTATGGCTGCATAATATTTCATTGTGCAAATGTACATTATCTTCATCCAGTCCACCTTCAATGGGCAGCACAGCTGGTTCCATGTTTTTGCTATTGTGAACAATGCTGCAATAAACACACGTGTACAGGTATCTTTTTCATAGAGTGATTTGAGGGCTTCCAGGTATATTCCCAGAAGGGGGATTGCTGGGCCGTATGGAAGGTCGATTTTTAAATCTTTTAGAAATTACAAGAGGTATCACACTTCCAGACTTTAAACTCTACTATAAGGCTACAGTAATCAAAACAGACTGGTATTGGTACAACAACAGGTATATATACTTATGGAACGGGATGGAGATTCCGAAAACAAAACCTCCATTTCTCAATCAACTCATCTTTGACAAATCCTCCACCAGCAACCACTAGGGAGAGGAGAACCTATTCAGTAAATCATGCTGGAAAAACTGGCTGACCACATGCAGAACACTGAAACAGGACCCTTACCTATCACCATACACAAAAATCAACTCTAAATGGATCAATGATCTAAATGTAAAACCTCAAACTATAAGAATCCTAGAAGAAAATGTAGAAAATACCCTTACAGAAATTGAAATAGGCAACCAATTCCTGATCAACTCTTCAAAAGTGAATGGTATAAAAGGTAAGATAGCCAAGTGGGACTTCATCGAACTGGCTTCTGCAAAGCAAAAGAAACCATCAAGAGAGCAGAGAGACAGCCCACAGAATGGGAAAAAATATGTGCCAACTGTAAATCTGAAAAAGGCCTAACATCCAGGATCTATGAGGAACTCAAATGTGCGGAAAGGAAAAAAACAGCCCTATTAAAAAGTGGGCAAAAGACATGAATATATACTTCTCCGAAGAAGACATATGAGCAGCCAACAAATCCATGAGAAAATGCTCAACCTCACTAATCATCAAAGAAATGCATATTAAAACCACACAGAGATACCACCTAACTTGTCAGGATGGCCATCATCACTAACTCAAAAAAAAAAAACCCCAAAAAACAGAAGCTGGAGAGGATGTGGGGGAAAGGGAACACTTCTACACTATTGGTGGGAGTATAAACTCGTATAACCTCTGTAGAAAAGCATGAAGTTTTAGGCCACTAGATTATTTTAGCAAATTATCCGTGACTGTAACTAAGCTACAAAATTGCTCCAAGTATTTGTTTTCCTTGATACCTCATATCTTCATCTTTTTTATTCAAACAAGAACTTTTTTACTCCTACAGAAATACGAAGTTAAAAGGTAGAGCAATTAAAATCAGTCCCACTGAATTTGTTTCAAAGATACAAGGACATTTTTGTAATAAACTTCTTTATTGAAGTATAACATTCACACAGAAAATAACAATTTTAAGTATATAGTTTCATGAATTTTTACAAAATAGACACATCTATTTAACTGCCACACAGATTAAGATACAGAACGTTCTCAGCACACCCACAGGCCCTCTTCTTTTTTTCTTTTTAGATTAGGAAAGATAGTTTATTTAGAAAGTAGAACCAGAGGTTCACAGGTTCACTTCTCAGGAAGAGAAGGGGCCAGACACTTGAAGAAAACATGGTCTCACAGGCCCTCTTCTTATCTCTCCCTGCCACTACCCTCTCCCAAAAGTAATCACTATTCTGATTTTATTCACAGTTGTGTTTTGAATGCTGGACTGCCCCCCACTTCAAATGTTGAATCCTAGTAATCAGTGTGATGGTATCAGAAGGCAGAGCCTTTGGAACGTGCTTAGGTCATGAGGGCAGAGCTCTCATGAAAGGGATTAGTGCCCTTGTCAAAGACATCCCAGAGAACTAGCTTGTTCCTTCCTCCTATCATGGGGAGGACACAGTGAGAAGACAACATCTATGACTCAGGAAACGGCCTCTCCCCAGACACCAAATCTGCCAGTGCCTTAACTTGGACTTCCCAGTTTTCAGAACTGTGAGGAATAAACACCTGCTGTTTATAAGCTAGTTTGGGGAATTTTGTTACAGCAGCTCAATCAGACTAAGATAATCATCATCTATAAACGATGTCAGTTTTAAATTTATATAAAGGAAGTATACAGTTTCTACTCTTTCTGTGACTGCTTCTTTTGCTCAACATTGTTTGTTTTATCCATGCTGTTAACATTCAAAAGCAGTTTATTCTTTTGCAATGCTGTGAAATATTCATGAGATAATTGAATTTCATTCTACTGCTCATGGGCCATGCATTATTTCTAGTTTGGGACTATCGTAAATAAAACTGCTATAAAGACTATACAATAATGTTGTCTTTTGGCAACGGGGTGTTCTGGTAAGCATACCTAGGAATGAAATTGCTGATTCATGAGATAGTCATAGCTTCAGGTTTAGTAACGCTGCCAAATATTTTCCAGTTTTCGTTGTTTCAATTTTCACTCCTACCAACAATATACAAAAGTTCTTAGAACCCCATATCCTTGTCAACATTTTGTATTTCTTTTTAATTTTATCCATTTTGCTAGGTAAGTATTGGTATCTCTTTAGATATTGTTTGCATTTCTACCTACAGTTTATTTGTTAGTTGCAAGGGGGAAAAATACAACTTACAATGAAGAGAAGTAGGTTTTTCCACCTTAACTCAGCAATCAAATGCAGTATCACTGAGAAAAAGCAGACATCGTGCACTTTAGGATAAGACAAAATATAATGAAGCCAGCACTATGAAGTGTTCGTATCCAAACTGTTTAATGGAGCTAATTAACCTTAAGTCTAATTTCCAGTTTAGAGAAAAATGTAAGGGAACAGAGGACCAAGGTAGACGAAAACAAAAGGAAAAAGACAAATGCAGAATATGAAAAAACTAGCTCCATTTATTCAAAAAGTCATTGTCATGGGGAAAAAGAGAGAGAACATCTAATATTAAGACATTTAAGAATCATATAAAATGCCATCTATAACTCTTGACTAGTTTTCAGTTCCTAAAAACCATGGAAAATAATTTTAGGATGAGAAAATTTGAATATGATCTGATTTTGAGATTAGGCTATAATATTTTTAAATTACTGTTAATTTTATTAAGTGTGACATTGAGACTATGAGCATACATAGGAGAATAACAATAGTTTTTAGAGATTCATGCTAAATGTATATGGGGAAAATGTCATGATATCTGAAACATTCTTTGATACATTGCAGAAGAAAATTGTACATAAAGGAAATAGGACAAAATGTTAATTGTTGAATCTAGGTAGTGTAGTAGTTATATGGTTGTTCATTCTATTTTTCTTTTTACTTTTCAGCGTGTGTGCCTTTTTTTTTTTTTATAATACGACGTTTAAGAAAGGAATCCAATTTTAAGGGTGTTTAAAAGCTTGTGTGCAGGGAACAATTCTAGACATTAACGGTATTCCTCATAATACTAATGTGCAAAAACCCTCTCTGCTCAAGGACTCTGCACTTGTGTTCGCTCTGCCTAGAACACTCTTTCCTCACAAATCCACAGCCTCACTCCTTTGCTTTGCTCTCACTTTTCATGACCACCCTCTCACCTCAACTCAATTTGCTTTTCTCCACTGTCCATAACACCACCTGACACTCCAGCTATACTTTTTATCTGCCTCTTGCCACAAGTATATTAGCGAAACTTAGTTTTGTTAAAGGCTGTGCCTGAAACACAGCAGGCACACAATAAATACATATCCCTTTTAAACAATTTTTTTTTATCCTCCTGGTGGGAGAAAAAAAAATAATTGTTGAATAAATATAGTTATTATTTATTAGCACTTACAATGTGTTGGGCTGTCAGTTAAGTAAGCACTTTACATTATTTCATTACTATGCTGCCCCAATCACTTAAAGTAGATATTATGATCCCACTTTACAATGAAAAAATAATGGAAACATACCAAGGTCAAGTAATTTTCCCAGAGTTACAAAGTAAGATTTGTTTCTATAGCATAAACTCTTAACACGCGTATTGCTGATCACTGCCACAGAGGAAAAAAATATCTAAAGAACTAATACAATAGAAATGTTTATAGCTCTTACTATGAATTATGAGGCTTGCAATGTAGTAATGCAAGTGTATAATACTATCCATGCAGCCAGTACTCATACTGTAGTTGCAACCCTCAAACCCTTTGCCTGGAGGGAGGGGGACACAGGGAAGGGATGATTATACAATCCCAGGATCAACATTATTGCCCTAATGAGGAGGTTAAAAAAAAAAAAGCATTGCATTTATTAAAGAAACTCATAGAAAAGTTTATTCTATCCTTTACGGAACATCTATTTAGGGAGATAACTAATACATAAACTTATCTTGCCTCGCACTATACAAAACTATTTCTAATACATTTTAACTATTTAAGACATCAAAACTGGCAAACCAACATGAAATATAATACTTCTAGAAAGCCTATTTCCCAGTAACAAACATTATAGTTTCTTATTTAAGGTTCTTGATCTACTAGAGAAAAATTGGTTTCAAAAGGTTCTACATGTACTCGTTCTATTACCTGGCCATGGAGCAGAGCACACATGCCCCTGTACTGTCATGTATCTGAAATAATGCTAGACTTTTCAAAGTATTTTCCCACTGGTCTTACAAACTTTCTGGTAAGTTAGAAAGGGTTGCTTCGTTACTATTTTACAAAAGTGAGTGAGAGACTGGGCCTTGGAGAAGTTAATTCATTTATCTAGTCCTAGAATTA
>NW_007163487.1:6430-7761 GCF_000164805.1 Carlito syrichta
TTTAGCATATTTATATCACATTTAGAGGATCTGAGGAATTAAAGGTTTCTTAATGATCAAGAAATAAATTTTAAAACATTTCAGGGAAAACAGGGCATAAACAGAAATTTACAAAGGAAATAAAAATGGCCAATAAAACTAAAAAAAAAGTTTAACCTCACTAGTAATCAAAGGCATGCAAATTAAAATTAAAACAATAACTTCTGTTTGCCTATAAAGACTTTTTTTTTAAAGACGGTAATGCTTAGCATTGGCAAGGATGTATGAGAAACAAGGAATTCCAAACCCTGCTTGTAAAAGTATAACTTACTTTTTGAAGGGCAATTTGACAAATTTTTTTTTTAAGAGATAGGGTCTCTTTCTGTCACCAAGGCTGAAGTGCAGTGGCATGATGATAGCTCACTGTAACCCCAAACTCCTGATCTCAAGCGATCCTCCCATCTCCTCCTTCCAAAATGGTGGGATTACAGGCACGAGTAACCACACCTGACCTCACAGTGTATGTTAAAAGCTGTAAAAATGTCCATTTCCTTTGACAAATTTCCATTCCAGAAATTTTGCCAAAGGAAAGAATCTATGATATTCAACACGGTGTACAAAAGCAGGCATCATATCACAAAAACAAGTATTAAATGTAATTTTAGATAAAGAGCAGACTATCAAGTATGATCCTAATTTTCTTCTTCTTAAAAACAGTATATGAACATACAAAAAAGGACAGAAACATAAAAAACAGTAAAATGTTAAGAGCAATTATCTCTGAATAGGGGCAATTTACAGATTTTTTTCTGTAACAAACATATCCCACTTTAAGACCACATGTATTAACTTTCTTTCAATAAGCAGATGCTGTAGATCAATATATAAAACAACTAACCTTTTCTGCTTTTTTGAAGATCACATTAGCATGCTGAGGAATGTTCACTTCCAAAGAGTCCCTTTTTCAAAATGGAAATAAATGTTTTATGTGGCAAATCTGAAGAATACTAGTCATCCATCATGCGAATCTAAAATAGAACTACAAATTCTTACACTAAAAAATGTTTACAAAATATTTCAATTTAGTGAGTGTGAAAAATTTTACACATAATACAAACTAGATTTTCTAGTCTCTACCTTAACCTACCTTCTCATTTAGCAGTTTTCAACCTCAAACTTCATTTAAAGTTTTAAAATTCATCAAGCTTATAGTTAATGTATAGACTTAGCAACTGGTTCTAACTATACTGGAATTTATTAGAGATTTGAGTGAATTTGATTAAATTACTGGGGTTTTTTTTTTTTTTTTTTTTTTGAGTTGGAGTCTCACTCTGTCGCCCAGACTGGGGTGC
>NW_007163488.1:0-1370 GCF_000164805.1 Carlito syrichta
CAGTACTCATACTGTAGTTGCAACCCTCAAATCCCTTTGCCTGGAGGGAGGGGGACACAGGGAAGGGATGATTATACAATCCCAGGATCAACGTTATTGCCCTAATGAGGAGGGTTAAAAAAAAAAAGCATTGCATTTATTAAAGAAACTCATAGAAAAGTTTATTCTATCCTTTACAGAACATCTATTTAGGGAGATAACTAATACATAAACTTATCTTGCCTCGCACTATACAAAACTATTTCTAATACATTTTAACTATTTAAGACATCAAAACTGGCAAACCAACATGAAATATAAAACTTCTAGAAAGCCTATTTCCCAGTAACAAACATTATAGTTTCTTATTTAAGGTTCTTGATCTACTAGAGAAAAATTGGTTTCAAAAGGTTCTACATGTACTCGTTCTATTACCTGGCCAGGGAGCAGAGCACACGTGCCCCTGTACTGTCATGTATCTGAAATAATGCTAGACTTTTCAAAGTATTTTCCCACTGGTCTTATAAACTTTCTGGTAAGTTAGAAAGGGTGGCTTCGTGACTATTTTACAATTGTGAGTGAGAAGACTGGGCCTTGGAGAAGTTAATTCATTTATCTGGTCCTAGAATTAGAAAGAAATAGAATCCAAGTTTTCTAACTCTTAACTCAATATTCCTACCACAGATTTAGGCAAGAGAATTTAAGTTTTAGTCTGGCAGTTTTAAACACATCAACTAACTTTTTAGCATATTTATATCACATTTAGAGGATCTGAGGAATTAAAGGTTTCTTAATAATCAAGAAATAAATTGTAAAACATTTCAGGGAAAACAGGGCATAAACAGAAATTTACGAAGGAAATATAAATGGCCAATAAAACTAAAAAAAAAGTTTAACCTCACTAGTAATCAAAGACATGCAAATTAAAATTAAAACAATAACTTCTGTTTGCCTATAAAGACTTTTTTTTTTAAGACGGTAATGCTTAGCATTGGCAAGGATGTATGAGAAACAAGGAATTCCAAGCCCTGCTTGTAAAAGTATAACCTTTTTGAAGGGAAATTTGACAAATTTTTTTTTTTTAAGAGATAGGGTCTCTTTCTGTCACCAAGGCTGAAGTGCAGTGGCAAGATGATAGCTTACTGTAATCCCAAACTCCTGATCTCAAGCGATCCTCCCATCTCCTCCTTCCAAAATGGTGGGATTACAGGCACGAGTAACCACACCTGACCTCACAGTGTATGTTAAAAGCTGTAAAAATGTCCATTTCCTTTGACAAATTTCCATTCCAGAAATTTTGCCAAAGGAAAGAATCTATGATATTCAACACGGTGTACAAAAGCAGGCATCATATCACAAAAACAAGTATTAAATGTAATTTTAGATAAAGA
>NW_007163489.1:0-708 GCF_000164805.1 Carlito syrichta
ATGCTGTAAATTTATGTTTACATCTTTAATTTCCATCCAGATTTTAATTCCTGAAAAATGATCACAGATTTTCAGTTGTTTTGCTTTCTCTTTTCTGACTGTACCGAGAATGCTCTGATTTCATGCCCAGTTGTACCAGAAAGAGCTGTTTCCTCTTCCTCCTCCTCCTCCTCCCCTTCTGAGAGTGCCTGTGCCTTCTACAGTCTTGGAATAAATCTACCTTTGGGATCAAGTGACTGGCTGTGGGAAGATGTCCTCTGGGACTATCATCTGTGAGTGCTCTAGGCTTTGAAGCTAAGGTGGGGTGGAAGGCAGGGGTTGGGGTCTGCAGGGGGCCAGCCCCTGCAGATATTGGGGGTCCCTGGTAGGAAAGATGGCATCAGCAAATCTGGAAGGGATAGATAATAAAAGAAAGAAAGAAAGAGACTGGACTCAGTCTAGTGTAGAAGCCAATTCTGTAGGAGGGATAGATATTAAAAGAAAAGAAGAAAGAGATTGGACTCCTGTGTAGTGCAGAAGCTGATTTGGTAGGAGGGATAAATATTAAAAGAAAGAAAGAAAGAGACTGGACTCCTGTCTAGTGCAGAAGCCGTTTAATGGAACAAATCGTAAGTCTTTTATCCCAAATTTCCACAGGTTAAATCACAAGACTTTCATGTGAACGCAAAGCCAGGTGGATGAGGGGCGTCCCCCACCCACCAGATGTTT
>NW_007163490.1:0-578 GCF_000164805.1 Carlito syrichta
GAATGGATTGCAACGTAATGTAATACAGAGGAATGGAATGAAGAGGAATAGAATGGAGTGAAATGGAGAGGAATTGAGAGGAATGGAAAGAAGAGGAATGGAACGGAATGGATTGGAATGGAATGGATAGGAACGGATTAGAATGGACTAGAATGGAATATAGAGGAATAGAGAGAAATGCAATGGAGATGAATGGAGAGGAATGGAATGGAATGCAATGGAGTGGAATGGAATGGAGAGGAATGGAATGGGTGGAATGGAATGGAATAGAATGGTGATGTCAGGAATAAAATGGAATGAAAAGGAATGGAGAGGAATGGCATGGAATGAAAAGAAATGGAGAGGAATGGTATGGAATGGAATGGAATGGAGAGGAATAGAGTGGACAGGAATGGAATGGAAATGAATGGAATGGACAGAAATGGAACTGAATGGAGGGGAATGGAATGGAATGGATTGAAGAGGAATGGAATGGAGAAGAATGAAATGCAATGGAAAGGAATGGAGAGGGAAGGAATGGAATGGAATAAATGAAATGGAAAGGAATGGAATTGTGAGAAACGGAATGGAATGGAACT
>NW_007163491.1:0-621 GCF_000164805.1 Carlito syrichta
GGTTAAGAACTTATAAAACTTATTTATGGAGATTAAAATTAGAACAGTGGTTACTTCCAAACACTACTAGAGGAATTGACTGGAGCAGGGTATGACAGAACTTTTGAGGACTGTAATAACCACTACACACACACATGTACACACATGTAACCAGTAAATAAGAGAAGGTAGTCAACGTCACTGCATATCAAAAGATTGCACATTAATAACACAAATCAATACCAGTATGTATCTAACTCAAATATCTTACCTTAAATAATATAGATATTATGAAATATTGATAAAGAATCATGAGCAATTGGAACATACCTACACTGTCTTGAAGATTGTAAATTGGCATAACCACTTTGGAAAACAACTTAGCAAAATCTAGTAAATCTGAATATATGCAGACACGGTGAACTGCAAATTCCACACACAAGTATATGCTCCAGGAAGTTAATATATCATTTCTCCAAGACACATGTATAAGAAAGTTCATAGCAGCACTATTTGTATTAGCAGTAACCTAGAAACAGCCTAAATGTTCTTTAACAATAAAGGGGGTAGAGAATATAATAGCAATACAATAAATTTCTGTACAATAAAAATGAAGAAATAAAAGCAATGAAATTAGCAGTC
>NW_007163492.1:0-784 GCF_000164805.1 Carlito syrichta
CACAAGTATATGCTCCAGGAAGTTAATATATCATTTCTCCAAGACACATGTATAAGAAAGTTCATAGCAGCACTATTTGTATTAGCAGTAACCTAGAAACAGCCTAAATGTTCTTTAACAATAAAGGGGGTAGAGAATATAATAGCAATACAATAAATTTCTGTACAATAAAAATGAAGAAATAAAAGCAATGAAATTAGCAGTCAAGCTATATAATTGAGCAAATTACAACTACTTTTGTCAAAATATTTGAAACACAAAAATAAAATGTTGAGTGAAAGGACTCAGACAGAGAAAATGAACATACTCTAAGATACCATTTATATAAAATTTAAAACCAGATAAAACTTCTATGATGTTCAAAATCAGAATAATAATAATAATAATTTATTTATTTATTTAGTCATAATCTCACTCTGTTGCCCCGGCTGGAGCACAGTGGCACAATCATAGCTACTGCAACCTGAACCTGCTGGGCTCAGGTGATTCTGCTGCCCCAGTCTTTCAAGTATCTGTGACTACAGGCATGTGCCACCATGCAAGGCTATTTTTTAATTAATTGTAGAGAGAAGATCTTCCCAAGTTGCCCAGGCTGGTATGGAACCCTTGGGTTCAGGCAATTCTCTCACCTCCACCTACTAAAGCACTAGGATTACAGGTGTGATTCACTGCACCTAATGTGATTGCCTTTTCAGGCAGCAAGACAAAAAGTGGGATTGGAGACCCTGAAAGCTGATATCTGTTTTAGGTATGAATGCAGTTACATGGTAAATTCACATTAAGA
>NW_007163493.1:0-832 GCF_000164805.1 Carlito syrichta
TAATTAATTGTAGAGAGAAGATCTTCCCAAGTTGCCCAGGCTGGTATGGAACCCTTGGGTTCAGGCAATTCTCTCACCTCCACCTACTAAAGCACTAGGATTACAGGTGTGATTCACTGCACCTAATGTGATTGCCTTTTCAGGCCAGCAAGAACAAAAAGTGGGATTGGAAGACCCTGAAAAGCTGATAATCTGTTTTTAGGTATGAATGCAGTTACATGGTAAATTCACATTAAGAGATCTCTTTACTCCTGTGGAGTTCTGATATGCATTGTTTTCTCTGTGCATTTTACACATTAAATGTACTTTTTAAAAAATCAGGAGCTTGTGTTTATCAAAAAAGACCATTGAGAAGGTGAGGAGGAAAAAAAATAAAGAATGGGAGAATATATTTACAGCACATATAGTCAAAAATTTGTATAAGTAAGAATTTATTAAAAGTTACTTATGAGTTACTAAATAGGTCCTGTAACACATATTATCTCAAATAATGATTGCAACATCCCCATGTCTAAGCCCATTTTACTGAAGAGGAAACTGAAGAGGTTTAGAGGGTTTGAGTGACTTTCCTCAGGTCACAAAGATGGGATGACTGCAAACTGATTATCTAATGCTTTTAAATTACACTATAATCTATTTAAGGATTTGACAAGCTGTACCTCAAGTCACTTATTATAAAGTGTTTCCCAAAATTTTATAATATACTTAAAGAACCAACACAGATTTTTAAATGTACATACAGGTAATGTATTTCTTGAAGTACATAGAGAAGCAGTGTGGTGTATCAGAACGTACAAGCTTTGAAGTCAGATGGAATCCTGGGTTCATCATT
>NW_007163494.1:0-822 GCF_000164805.1 Carlito syrichta
TTTTTTCTATTTTACTCCCCCCAAAATGATTCCTCCTGAGCAATACAATGAAGAGAGCTATGTTCAAATCTATGTCATCATTAATTTAATTTTCATGACCAGAGCAACACCAATAGCTACCAATGATAAGTAACTAGCTGTTGTAGTTGTACGTAATAATTTTTACTGGTCTATAATGACTTGTCAAGACATTTCTTAACAGATTTTAAAAATGATTTCTTTTGTTGTACTCATTAGGTTCACTAGATCAAAACATTCTTCAATCACATCATTACAGGTTGAGTCACAAACCCCCAAATTCATGTTAAAGTTCTAACCACAAGTACCTCAGAATGTGGTTACTTGTTTAGAAATAGGGTCGTTGTAGATGTAATTAGTTAATTTGAGATGAGTTCATACTGGAGTAGGGTGGGTACCTAATCCAATATAGATAGTGACCTAATAAAGATAGGCAATGGTAACACAGAAAAACACACATGGAGAACACCATGTGAAGACTGGAGTCATGCTTCACAAGCCAAGAAACTACCAGAAGCTAGGAAAGACATTTAAAACAAACCTTTTTCTAGTGCCTTCAGAGGCAGGGTAGCCCTGCTGACACCTTAACTTCAAAATTTTTACCTCCAGAACTGTGATACAGTAAATTTCTGGCATTTTTTAAAGCCACTCAGTATGAAGTACTTCATTATGACAGCTCTAGCAAGCAAATATACATGTCATATACCTATTGACACTATTAGTAAAATTAGGTACAGGAATCAGCTGAAATGGAAGGCACCACAAATTATTTATCTTTTTTACTTAACTCCTCTAAGTTAATCT
>NW_007163495.1:0-685 GCF_000164805.1 Carlito syrichta
TTTGGTGTGCTTGTTTTTGAGCCTGTGGCAGAAAAACCAGAGCCTGGATACTCTGGATTACATCCTTCAGGTCCGCTCCCCTAGACACTCTCCTGTGAGTCAGATGTGTATAAAGTGCCTGTGCCTGACAATCCTCTTAGGGAAGACCAAAGGGTACCAGAGCACTACCTGTGGATTATGGCACCTGAAGAAAGGGTTCAGCTAAGGAAGTGCAGGGCACAGGACTAGGACTTCAAGTACTAGGAGGGAGGGAAAGCACCCTCCTCACCATTGGGCCTGGAAAAACTACATAGTCCTGGATTGGAAGGAAACAAAAAAGAGGCACCATTAAGCATGGAGCCCTAGAGGTGGGACTGGGAGATGGGTAGATTTTATATGCCTCTGTGAGGGAAGGAGACATGGAGTGGAGGCTCTGGGGATCTCAGAGAGCAAGAGACCACTCCAGCACTTATTCTTGCACACCAGGAGAACTACCCAAGCAGCCATCTGGAATACCTCCTGTATCTCCCTCCTGTGTCTTGACAGAGTACAGGAGGTGGCCAAGGCACTGATGTCAAAGCTTCCTCTCACACAACTTGGCTCCTGCTTCATCTTGACCTGATGATTTGCTCTTTACGAAATTCTTCTTCTCCACCAAGAAGATGAGTATGTCAGAAAGAAATATCCATTAAACTATGTCTTTTCT
>NW_007163496.1:0-705 GCF_000164805.1 Carlito syrichta
ATCTCAGAGAGCAAGAGACCACTCCAGCACTTATTCTTGCACACCAGGAGAACTACCCAAGCAGCCATCTGGAATACCTCCTGTATCTCCCTCCTGTGTCTTGACAGAGTACAGGAGGTGGCCAAGGCACTGATGTCAAAGCTTCCTCTCACACAACTTGGCTCCTGCTTCATCTTGACCTGATGATTTGCTCTTTACGAAATTCTTCTTCTCCACCAAGAAGATGAGTATGTCAGAAAGAAATATCCATTAAACTATGTCTTTTCTTGTATTGTTACTTCGGTGCTTGAATATCGCCATTGTTATTTCCATCCAGACATCTACTGCAGAAACCTTACCATTGTCTTAATCTTCACCTTGCATATACAAACAATACTGTGATTTCTATTTTGCAATTTTAAATCTCCTCTCTCCTTGAGATTTTTTACCTTTTTACAAATTATCATGAACTGATAATCTTCTTAATTCTTCTTTTTTAAAAGTCTTTTGAATTCATTTTTTTCCTTTAAAGAGGACCAGAATTCTCTTTCTGAAACACAAATTATATATATGTACATATATATGTATATATGGGACCCAAAAAAACCCAGAATTGTCTTTTTGGAGGGCAGGCCCCTTGTAGTACACTCAGAATTTGTTACTCTTTGATAAAACAGTCAACGAAAGTTTTATTTGGAAGTTTTAAGAAGGCTGTGCCACGATTTG
>NW_007163497.1:0-590 GCF_000164805.1 Carlito syrichta
CTAAAGGCATCAAGAGAAAAATGTCAGACTACCTACTAGGGAAGACCAATTAGAATAACAGCAGATTTATCTACAGAAACCCATCAGGCTAGGAGAGCTTGGAGACCTGTATTCAAAGTTCTAAAAGATAAACAATTTCAACCAAAAATAATCTACCCAGCCAAGCTAAGTTTCATCAGGGAGGGACAATTGGTATCTTTCCCAGATATCCAATCCCTAAGAACCTATGCTGCCACCAGGCTACCTCTACAAGAAACACTTAACAAAGTATTGAACACAGAAAAAAGGAAAAAAGAACAACAACTTTTTTCATAAGAGTACAGCTAAAAGATTAAAAGCACACATGATCCAACTCTAAAACCAAAATAAAGACAACACACAACAGGAAGAACAACAACAATTTTGTAAGAACATTATGATGGGGATCAACTCTCACATTTCAATAATTTGTTTGAATGTGAATGGACTAAATGTACCACTGAAAACACATAGAATGGCAAAATGAAAAAAATATCACCAGGCAACAATCTATTGCCTTCAAGAGACTCACCTCACGAGAAAGGACACTCACAGACTCAAAGTAAAAGGAT
>NW_007163498.1:0-485 GCF_000164805.1 Carlito syrichta
CTCGTTATTTGAACAATGTCATTCATGTAGCAGAGGTTTTAATTTTAATAAAACCCCACTCTTACCAAGTTTTTAATGGGTTGTGATTTTGGTGTTGTTTTTAATCTCATAGTCAAACCCAATGTCACCTAGATTTTCTCCTATTATTTTTTAGAAGTTTTGTAGTTTTGCACTTTAATTTAGGTCTACAATCCATAATGAGTTAATTTTTGTGAAAGATGTAAAAGCAGTATCTAATTATTTTTGCATATGGTTGTCCAGTAGTTTCAACACCATTTGTTATGAAGACTTATCTTCACTGAATTGCCTTTGCTCATTTGTCAAAGATCTGTTGACTATATTTGTGTAGGTCTATTTCCAGGTTCTCTATTATATGCCACTGATCTATTTGTCTAGTTTTTTGCCAATATCACACTATCTTGAATACTGTAGATGTATAGTAAGCCTTGAAATCAATTAGTGTCAATTCTTTGCTTTTTTTCTTC
>NW_007163499.1:0-748 GCF_000164805.1 Carlito syrichta
TTTTCCCTTGTCCAGTGACCTCTTACTTTGGGTAGACACCAGGTAGTGGGGCTGCTGGATCCAACGGTTGATCCACTTTTGCTCCTTTGTGAAATCCCCATGTTGTTTTCTGCCGGGTTCTACTAATTTCCCTCTCTGCCGTCGGGTGTAAGCGTTCCTTTCACCACGTCCACGCCAATGTCTGTCGCCTTAGACTCTTTGATAGTGGCCGCTCTGACTGAGGAAGGAGATATCTCTCTGTGGCTTCAGTTTGCATTTCCCTGATGATTAGTGATGGTGAGCAGTGTTCGTGGTTTTGTTGGTTCTCTGTGTGTCTTTTCTGAGAGACGTCTGTTGTGCTTTTGCCCACTTTTTAAAGGAATTATTTGCTTTATGTCTTGCCGATTTGATTTAGTTTTTGAAGCTTTGGGTATTAGTTCTCTCCTGGATGCGAGTTTGTGCCTATATGCTCTGTTATTTCTTTCGTTGTGTGACCGCCGGGTAGTGTGGTGACGTCTCAGTCATTTCTTCAGTTTTGAAGTAGTTCCTAGTTAAGAGAGTTAGCTGGGAAAATCCACATTGGAGCCTCGCGGGATCCTGTCCACTAAATGGTAAATTCTGGCCTAGCTGGGCCTTAATGAACTTGTGACTTACCCACGACAAGGGTAGTGCCGGAGAACTTCCCCAAGAGAGGTCGGGTCAGGGAGCCCGATGGGAGGGGGCTCTCTGGGCCCTGCACTCCAGGCCCTGGGGGCGTTTGAGCTCGTAC
>NW_007163500.1:0-408 GCF_000164805.1 Carlito syrichta
CGCTGGTTGCTAAGAAGCTAGCTAAGTCAGCTAGATATGTCACCTAGCTAGATAGTTAAGGCTGCTAGTTGTCAGCTAGCTATATGATAACTAGCTAGGTAGCTAGCTAGTAACTCAGCTAGTTATGTCAGTTGGTTAGCTATGTAGTTAGCTATTTAAGTCAGCTAGTTAAGTCAGTTGGCTAGCTAGTTAAGTCAGTTAGTTAAGTCAGCTGGCTAGCCAGCTAACTATCCATTTAAGTCACCTCGTTAAGTCAGCTCGCTGCACAGCAGGTTAGCTAGGTAGTTAAGTATTTAAGTCAGCTGACAAGCCAGCAGGCTATGTAGGTAGGTAGCTAGTTAAGTCAGCTGGCTTGCCATCAGGTGTCTAGTTATGTCAGCTAGATAAGCCACCTGGCTATTCAGCTGT
>NW_007163501.1:0-406 GCF_000164805.1 Carlito syrichta
AACTCAGGCCATCCTATTGGCTTGGGCCTCCCAAACTTCTGCGATCACAGGCTTTCCATTCGGTCGACATTCTGGTCTTCCTGCCTGGTCATAAAATCTGGACTAGAGGCAAACCTTCCGCCGAGGCCTACCCTCACCTAGGGTTTTTTTGGGTTTTGCTTGGGGTCCAGGTGTGGGCTTGCTATGTGTCCAGCCTAGTCTTGAGTTCCCAGGCTCCAGTCATCTTCCCATCTCAGTCTCCCTGATTACCGAGGAGACAGGCATGAGTCGCCTTACCACTGATCCCCCAAAAAGTTTGCAGGTCATACCCTCTCTTTCCCCGAGGCAGCCCCTGGGAGGAGCGAGGGAGTACACCCTGGGGAAAGAGGTGGGCAGAGGGGTGGGAGCCCTGGCAGAGACACAACCC
>NW_007163502.1:0-398 GCF_000164805.1 Carlito syrichta
AAAATGGGTCTTGATATAGAAATGATCCGTAGGCAGCTTTTGTCAAAACATAGTCTGTTATTTGGGGCATGACTGTCTAAGAAGGAAAACACTGTCTCCCAAAACAGAATCTACTATCTAAAGTTGTCTTAGACTTCTCAGAAAAGTAATATTGAGCAGACTCATAGGTTAGCTGTAACCAAACACGATGGTGCCATTTATCTTTCTTATATCCTAACTCTAGTCTACTAATGGATGAGTCTTCATTAGGAGACTCTTTCATACGAGATGGAATTTTTAATTCAAAGAATTTATTCCACTATGAAACAACTTTCTTCATGTTGAATAAATATGCCTGCTGATTTTCCACAAGATAATAATGATGAGGACAACAATTGTGATGATGTTGATGGCATTCT
>NW_007163503.1:0-752 GCF_000164805.1 Carlito syrichta
TTTCAGTGGTGCGTTAGTCCATCACAATCAGACTAATTGTGAAATGTGAGTATCGTCCCTATCATGGAGTCTTATTGAGTTGTGTCTTCCACTTGGTTTTTCTTTTTTCTTTTTTTTTTTTTTTGTCTTTCTTTTGGTTTTGGGGTTGGTTCGTGTATATTTTATTCTTTTCCCTGTACTCTTGTGAAGAATGTTGTTCTTTTTTCCTTTCTTCTGTGTTTAGTACTTTCTTAAGTGTTTCATGTAGAGATGGTTTTGTGGCTGCATAAGTTCTTAGGGATTGGATATCTGGGAAAGATTTTAATTCTCCCTCACTGATGAAGCTTAGCTTGGCCGGGTAGGTTATTCTTGGTTGAAATTGTTTATCCTTTAGGACTTTGAAGATAGGGCTCCAAGCTCTCCTAGCCTGCAGGGTTTCTGCAGATAAATCTGCTGCTATTCTGATTGGTCTTCCATGGTGGGTGATCTGGCCTTTTTCTCTTGCTGCCTTTAGGATTTTTTTCTTTTGTGCCTACTTTATTTAGGCAAATTATTATGTGCCTAGGAGTTGATCTTCTCATTTGTTGTCTTGCAAGGGTTCTCTGAATCTCTTGTGTTTGCATTTTTGTATCACTGATTAGATAAGGGAAATTTTCTTGAATGATCTCGTGGAAAGTTTGTTCCAATGTGGTCTCTGTTTCTCTTTCTGCCTCAGGGAGTCCGATTATTCTTAGGTTAGGCCTCTTGAGGTAGTCATTCATCTCTTGAAGATG
>NW_007163504.1:0-938 GCF_000164805.1 Carlito syrichta
TTTTTTCCTTTTCTTCTGTGTTTAGTACTTCTTAAGTGTTTCATGTAGAGATGGTTTTGTGGCTGCATAAGTTCTTAGGGATTGGATATCTGGGAAAGATTTTAATTCTCCCTCACTGATGAAGCTTAGCTTGGCTGGGTAGGTTATTCTTGGTTGAAATTGTTTATCCTTTAGGACTTTGAAGATAGGGCTCCAAGCTCTCCTAGCCTGCAGGGTTTCTGCAGATAAATCTGCTGCTATTCTGATTGGTCTTCCATGGTGGGTGATCTGGCCTTTTTCTCTTGCTGCCTTTAGGATTTTTTCTTTTGTGCCTACTTTATTTAGGCAAATTATTGTGTGTCTAGGAGTTGATCTTCTCATTTGTTGTCTTGCGGGGGTTCTCTGAATCTCTTGTGTTTGAATTTTTGTATCACTGATTAGATAAGGGAAATTTTCTTGAATGATCTCGTGGAAAGTTTGTTCCAATGTGGTCTCTGTTTCTCTTTCTGCCTCAGGGAGTCCGATTATTCTTAGGTTAGGCCTCTTGAGGTAGTCACTCATCTCTTGAAGGTTTTGTTCTGTCTTTTTTAGCTTATTTTCTGTGTTTTTAAGAGTTTGGGTTATTTCTATATTTTGGTCCTCAAGCTCTGAGATTCTTTCTTCTGCTTGGGTAATTCTGCTTTCCATGCTTATCAATTTGTTATTTATTTCATTCACAGTATTCTTTATTACTGTTATCTCAGATATCAGCTCCTTCCTAGCTTCTTCTTGTGTCTCCTCAATTCTTTTTAATCTCTCCATTATTGTTTTGATATCTACATTTGCATTTTGAGACCCTTCATTCTGGGGACTTTTCATTGTTTGTATTCCAAAGTCAGTTTTCTCAGTGTCTGCTCTCCGAGGCGTCTGGGGAGAGACCATACTCTTCTTTTTGGTTTTTCTTCATTTCTGTAGGTTTT
>NW_007163505.1:0-386 GCF_000164805.1 Carlito syrichta
ACCTCCAGGAAAACCTCAAGCTTTCACAGCTGTGGGATTTGATGAGTTAAGTTTATATCCGTGAGTATTTAGGGCACTCTCCATCTTCCAAGTATACCTCAGTAATAATGCCAGCTGATTGAAAAGACTAGCTGGTTGAAAATGGTCACCAATGTGTTCATTATTGTGCTAATACTAACCTAGAGAAAGGCAATCTTCCAATGAGTTCTTTTTTTGACTGTGTCCTGTTCAGTTTTTAATAACTTGCATAAGGACACAGAGATTTGTTCAATTTGTAGATGGTGCAGATTGAAAACAAAGACAACCAATATACCAATAGATCAAACAGGGATTTATAAAGATTTCAAAAGGCTGGAATAAAGTGTCAAAGTTAATCACATATAACT
>NW_007163506.1:0-935 GCF_000164805.1 Carlito syrichta
GAATTACTTAGCTTGCTACATAGCTAGCCAGCTGGCTATCCAGCTGAATTAACTAAGTGAGTTAACTAGCTAGCAAGCTGTCTAGCCAGCTGACTTAAATAGCAAGCTACCTACCTAGCCAGGTGGGTAGTCAGCTGACAACTAGGTGACTTGACTAGCTAGCAAGCTTGCTAGACAGCTGAAATAACAAGCTAGCTACCTAGCTTGCAGGCTGGCTAGCTAGCTGACTTAAATAACTGACTTAATTAGCTAGCTAGCTGACATATCTAGATGACTTAACTAGCTGACTTCCTAGCTTGCCAACTTACTTAACTACCTGAAATAACTAGCTAACCAGTTGGCTAGACAACTGAATTAATGTGCTGACTTAACTAACTAACCAGCTGGTTAGCTAGCTGACTAGAGTAGCTGACAACTTGCTGGCCAGCTGTCTAGCCACCTGAGTAGTTGCCTAGCTACCTAACTAGCCAGTAGCATAGCCGATTTAATAAGCTGACTTAATGATGTAGCCTGCTGGCTAGCAGCAGACTTAACTACCTATCTACCTAGCTAGACAGCTGGATAGCCAGTTAACCTAACTAGCTGACATTACTAGATAGCCTAAATGCGAGACACCTGATTAAGCAGCTACCTACCTACATAGCCTGCTGGATTTCCAGTTGACATAACTAATAACTACCTAGCTAACCTGCTGGCCACCAAACTGACTTAACTAGGTGACTTAACGACCTAGTCAGCTGAGTAGTCAGCTGAATTAACTAGATAGCTACACTGATAGGCAGCTGGCTAGCCAGTTGACTTAACTAGCTGACATAACTACCTAGGCAGTGGTCTGGCCTACTGACTCAACTAGCTGACATAACTAGATAGCCAGCTGGCTAGCCAGCTGACTTAACTAGCAGACATCACTAACTAGACTGGTGGCTAACCAGCTG
>NW_007163507.1:0-362 GCF_000164805.1 Carlito syrichta
AGCTGACATAACTAGATAGCCAGCTGGCTAGCCAGCTGACTTAACTAGCAGACATCACTAACTAGACTGGTGGCTAACCAGCTGACTTAAATAACTAGCTACCTACGTATCTCCCTGGCTTGCCAGCTGATATAATTACTTAAGTATCTAAACAGCTGGCTAACGAGAAGACTTAACTAGGTAATTTAAGTAGCTAGCCAGCTGGCTAACCAGCTGACTTAAGCTAGCTACCAAGCAAGGCAGCTGGTTAGCCAACTTACTTAACTAGCTGACTTAACTAGCTAGTTACACAGCTATCCAGTTGAATTTAATAGCTGAAATAACTAGCTAGCTACCTTGCTAGCTAACTATCTAACTAGGAG
>NW_007163508.1:0-3870 GCF_000164805.1 Carlito syrichta
GTTTATTATTGGTATAGAGAAATGTGATTGTCTTTTGTACATTTATTTTGTATCCTGAGACTTTGCCAAAGGTTTTTATCAGTGTTAATAGGTTTTTGACAGATTCTCTCGGGTTTTCAAGGTATACAATCATGTCGTCTGCAAAGAGAGATAACTTGACTTCCTCTTTTCCTATTTGGATACCCCTGATTGCCTTCTCTTCTCTGATTGCTCGAGCCAGGACTTCCAATACTATGTTGAACAGGAGGGGTGAGAGTGGGCATCCTTGTCTTGTTCCAGTTTTCAGGGGAAATGGTTCTTATTTTTGTCCGTTTAGGAGTATGCTGGCTGTGGGTTTCTTGTAGATGGCTTTTACTTTTTTGAGGTATGTTCCCCGTATGCCTAGATGCTCAAGGGTTTTTATCAAGAAGGGGTGCTGGATTTTATCAAAGGCTTTTTCTGCACCTAATGATATAATCATGTGGTTTTTGTTTTGACATCTGTTGATATATTTAATTACATATATGGTTTTACGAATGTTGAATCAGGCTTGCATCCCAGGAATGAAGCCTACTTGGTTATGATGGATGATTTTTGAGATGTATTGCTGAATTCAGTTTGCTAGGATCTTGTTGAGAATTTTTGCATCTATGTTCATCAAATATATTGACCTGTAGTTCTCTTTCTTTGTTGGATCTTTACCTGGCTTGAGGTATCAATGTGATGTTGGCTTTTGTAAAATGATTTGGGGAGTATTCCATCTTTATCAATCACCTGGAATATCTTCAGTAGGATTGGTATCAGCTCCTCCTTAAATGTCTTGTAGAATTCTGCTGGAAAGCCATCTGGTCCAGGGCTTTTTTTGTAGGAAGTTTTCTTATTACATAGTCGATTTCCTTGATTGTTATTGGTCTATTTAGGGTCTCAATTTCTTCTTGTTCCAACTTAGGTAGGTTGTATGATGTCAGAAAGACCTCCAATTCCTTAAGGCTTTCAAGTTTGTTTCCATACAAGTGTACATAGTAGTCTCTAATGATCTTTTGTATTGCAATTTAAAAAGAATAACCCAGTGTTAACCAAGGGGGGAAAAGAACATTGGGAAAATTCCTTACTTTCCACATCACATATTGAGATTTTTAACCCCTCCAAGATTAGAGGCATTTGTAAAACCTTTGAATGTAGAAAATGCCTTTGGGATATCTTAAAAAGACGTTTATAAGCCCACATGTCTTTGGATATTATTTTTGATTTATTGAAAAATTTGCCTTTATATAACCTTCATTTATTGAAATTGCATTTTCAGGTGTTCCTTTAAAAACACAGATAGGTTTCACAATAAGATTTTTGTGGTATGGGGCAGAAAAGTGTAATACCTTTCTTCATCTATCGTAAGGGTGGTGCCTCCTGTAACAAGGCAAGTTAAGAGAAAAGCACAACCAATTTAGTTAATAAAAGTTTTATGTGATGTGGGAACCTTCAGAATAAAGACCCAAGGATACGAGGTTTGATGGGGGAATGAGCAGCCATGAAGAAATATAATTGGATGAAAAGGGTGTGATCTAATGCTAACAGATCGAATGGGAAACCCCAGCAAGACCTGTCTAGATTCTTCTTGGCCTTTCTGTGCAGTATTCCTTCCTTTAGCATATGGGGCAAGAACCCTTTCAGGAATGGGTGGTCCTATGATCTTTTAAAATAAAGTTCAGCCCAAGTCTGCCCCATGCACATCTTGGGTTCAACTTAGAGGTTTCTCCATAATCTTTCACATGGTGAATAATCTGGATGTGTAATCAGACTGGTGCCTCATCTTGGGCCAGTCGAAGGCAGCCAACTATTCACAACAGGTTCAAATAAGACAAATGCTGAACTGTAACCAGTCCAGTTGTTTTTGTCCCTCACTTCTTTATCTGTACATCACTTTCTCTCTGCCCATAAATCTTTTCCCACCCTGTGGCTGCAATGGAGTCTCTGAGCCTTACTCTGTTCAGAAGGCTGCCCGACTCACAAATCATTCATTGCTCAGTTGAACTCTGTTGAATTTAATTGCCTTAAGTTTTTGTCTTAACAGCCTACTATCAAACAAGAAGGTGGTTCAGAGAGGTTTTTTTTGTGGACAGCTCTTACACACAAAGGGGAGATGAGAGTAATAATTTTAAGTTTTATGACTGGCTTTGGGGAAAGGGGGGTTGGGTTTCTATGATTCATGGTGAGGAAGAGGGATTCTAGTTTTCTTGGCTGTCCTTGGAGGAGAATGAGGGGTGAGAGGCAGAAAGGCAGGAAAAGGTCAGAGAAAGACTTTGCTTCTGAGGCTGCTTCTGAGGACTTCACTTGGGGTTATTGTTTTCTGAGCCCTAACAGAGGGCTCATCTATATTAAGGGTCATATGCTCCAGACTGGTTCCAAATCTGGAAACAGCTCTTGAAATATGCAGGAAACACCAGAACAACCACCTGTATAAAAGAATACTGGAACCCATAAGATTTAGCATTCTTTTTGTTGTGAAATAAATTTAGACTCACAGTAAAGTTATAAGAACTATACATAGAACTCCTGTATATGCTTCCTGTGTATGTTAACATTTTTCCATTTTGCTTTATCACACTGTTTATATACATCCTTTTAGGCTGGAGTGCAGTGGCACCATCAAATTGAGGCAAGAAGCCCTTCCCCCAAGCCTCATAAGGTGAAGGCCTTCCCAGGACAGAGTAGAGCCCCCCCCAGTACAGTAAGATAAGAGCCTTCCCAGGATAATGAAAAAGTTCTTCTAGCCCCATAAGACAAGAACTTTCTTGGAAGATTCATATTAGAAAGGAATGTAGGCCCAATCTGTAGTGCACATGTATAACTCTGCTGTAACCTTGAGCTATGAAATACCCAATGAGCCTGTCTCTTACTGATATGTAAGCCTTACTGGGGGGACAAAGAAGCTAAAATTGTATAAAAGGCAATGCCCTACTGCGCTTGGGGCTCAACCTTTGGATGCAAATTGCTGAGCTGGTGCTGGCCAGAATTAATGCTGTTTCCTGGTAAAGTAGCCTCGGTGTCTCGTCTCTTTCTATAAAGATTCCCGCTACATCATGGGTCACCACAGCCTTGACCTCCTGGGCTCACATGATCCTTCCGCCTCAGCCTTTCTAGTAGCTAGGACTACAGGTGTACATTACTACTAGACCTGGCTGCTTTTTTGATTTTGTGTAGAGACGAGGTCTCACTATATTGCCTCGGCTGATCTCGAACCTAGGCTCAAACAATCCTCCTGCCTTGGCTTTCCAAAGTGCTGGGATTACATGTGGGAAATGGTACCAGGCTCTTTTTTAACAAAAAAATTTCATTACCATTTTTTTTTTTGAGTTGGAGTCTCAGTCACCCAGACTGGAGTGCGGTGGCCACTCCTGGCCACCGCAGCCTCGACCTGCTGGGCTCCAGTGATCCTTCTGCCTCAGCCTTCCAAGTAGTTGGAACTACAGGCGCACGCTACCATGCCTGGCTAATTTTTTATTGTAGAGATGAGGTCTCGTCAATTTGCCAAGGCAGGTCTTGAACCCGCAAGCTCAGGAAGTTCACTCATCTCGGCCTCCCAAAGCGCGGGATTACAGGCTGAGCCACCGAGTCCAGCATTACCATTCTTTTAATAAGAACCACCAACATTTTCAAGCATTCACTAAGGTCCAGACTGTCCACCACTTTAATCCTCAGAACAACTGTATGCGAGAAGCAAGGTATGATTTTTCTCACTTTGCAGGCTAGGATATCGGACCGGGATCTGGAATCCAAATTAGAGTCTGCATGAGTCCAGAGCACTCCATTTTCACCACTGTATACTTCACTGCCTCTCTTTAGGAATGATTAGCTCTCATGGGAGATGGCAGAGTTTTGATCTCAAATGTACCC
>NW_007163509.1:0-5798 GCF_000164805.1 Carlito syrichta
TGATTTTGTGTAGAGACGAGGTCTCACTATATGCCTCGGCTGATCTCGAACTAGGCTCAAACAATCCTCCTGCCTTGGCTTCCAAAGTGCTGGGATTACATGTGGGAAATGGTACCAGGCTCTTTTTTAACAAAAAAATTTCATTACCATTTTTTTTTTTGAGTTGGAGTCTCAGTCACCCAGACTGGAGTGCGGTGGCCACTCCTGGCCACTGCAGCCTCGACCTGCTGGGCTCCAGTGATCCTTCTGCCTCAGCCTTCCAAGTAGTTGGAACTACAGGCGCACGCTACCATGCCTGGCTAATTTTTTATTGTAGAGATGAGGTCTCGTCAATTTGCCAAGGCAGGTCTTGAACCCGCAAGCTCAGGAAGTTCACTCATCTCGGCCTCCCAAAGCGCGGGATTACAGGCTGAGCCACCGAGTCCAGCATTACCATTCTTTTAATAAGAACCACCAACATTTTCAAGCATTCACTAAGGTCCAGACTGTCCACCACTTTAATCCTCAGAACAACTGTATGCGAGAAGCAAGGTATGATTTTTCTCACTTTGCAGGCTAGGATATCGGACCGGGATCTGGAATCCAAATTAGAGTCTGCATGAGTCCAGAGCACTCCATTTTCACCACTGTATACTTCACTGCCTCTCTTTAGGAATGATTAGCTCTCATGGGAGATGGCAGAGTTTTGATCTCAAATGTACCCTGTTCCTGACCTGTCCTTCCAGAAGAGGCCTCAGGCACTGACCTTTCATGGGAGGCCTCCCCTCAAAACTGTACCCTCAGGAACTCTAAGCTGCTCTTTACAGAAACTTTGCAGTGCACTGAGGAGAACTAAAATATGAACAGTCACCGCTGAGCTGGAGACTACTCACCTTTCTCTTTAAAAGAAGATAAAGTTTGCCAGAGGAATATCATAGCAGTTTCATGGTGTCTGGTTCTCAGACTGCAGCTCCATCCTGATTGTGTCTCTAGTCAATCCTTCTGGCAAGTCTTCATTTTTTGTGTACAATGTAGTTTGTTCAAGTCCAGAGAGATGGACTTTCTCCCAGGCCCTGACACCTGCTGACCTCCAGGTTGTAAGTCTTCACCTCTGGGATGTTGTGTTTCCCATCTCTGGCCCATTCTCTGCTCTGGCAATCGCTGGCATCTTCACCCTTTAGTGTCAGTCCTGCTGTTGCCATATGGAGGGCTGGTGACTGGCAGCTTGCAGGCAAGGCAGTGCCTGGGGCTCGGAAGACCGTTTTTTTGTTGCACAATGTCTCACCCGGGAACTGCGACTTGGCAGCTAAAACAGAAAGTGATTTTGAAAATGGTGGGATTTTCTTCAAAAGACATTTTATAACCACTTGGCAGTCTCTGTATTAGAATAAGGCTGCAATGGAAGGCTCCTCAGAGTGTGTGCATGTGTCTACATGTGTGTATTTGTGAGTTTGCCACTAGAGTCAGAAGGAAAGTGAAAAGGACGATTTCCAAGATTGCTTGGATTTCTTTTCCCTTTCCATTGTCAGTGGAAGAAGTAAATCTGCTAGGCATTGTAAGTTAGTGTGCTTATTTCACTTAAAATGAATGCACACTTGCTACATTTTGTAAAAGAAAATTTGAACATAAACAAATCCAAAACAAAGCCCCAACACTTAGACAGTGGTGCCTTACTAATATTTGGAATATTGCTATTCAGTATTTACTGGTCTTATGAGATTGTGAAATATGTATTTCCTTAAGCTTCTCGGCCACATTGTGGCATGTGTGATGACAACTAGGTAGAAATCCAGCATTCTGTTTGGTAGGGCTGTTTCCAGTGGCAATAAGAAAACCAAGAAACATGCAGTATTTAGCAGAAAAGCGTCATACCTGAAGAATGCAATCCTAATTTGAAGTTCATTAAAACAATTAGCCGGACTAGGTGGATCAGCCTGTAATCCCATGCCTTGGGAGGCCGAGGTGACTGGATTGCCTGAGCCCCCAGGATTGAGACCCGCCTGGGCAACTTGGCGAGACCTCATCTCTACAATAAATCAAAAACATTAGCCGGGCATGGTAGCGTGCACCTGTAGCTCCAGCTACTTGGAAGGTTGAGGCAAAAGGATCGCCAGAGCCCAGCAGGTCAAGGCTGAGGTGGCCGGGAGCGGCCACTGCGCTCCAGTCTGGGCGACAGAGTGAGACTCCAACTCAAAAACAAAGCAACCACAAATAAAACAATTAACAGAACCTTTGCACGTTTTATTTGCTCTGTTTTTTGGGTAACACCAATTAATCTCTTGCAAATTGAAATGAATGTACAGTACCAATGCTATCTTTTTAAAAAACAAACATGAAGAATATATTATAACAGCTTCTTCCTCTATTATTTCATATTTATAAAACAATTGCTAGTCATCCTAAGAGAGGACATGGACAGCAACACAATGATAGCGGCAGAACTGGACACAGGGGCAGGGCTTCAGGTCTCCGGGAAGCCTGGCCCCTCCCGCAGGCAAGTGGGCGGGGCGGAGTCCTGGCAGCATAGCGGGAAGGCAGCTGCTCTGGTCTCTTGGTAGTTTCATTTCAAAATTCAGGGAGCCTTCGGGGATGGCGTGTCACCAAGCCTGGGATCCTCAGGCCTCAAATGCTGTGTCAGGCCTGGAATGGTGGCTGGAAGGGTCCTGCCCCTGGGAGCTGGCTGCTCGGGAGAGAGGCGGCTTGGGGTCCACTCCTGTCACTGCCCAGCCCTCACAGCTTTGTCCTCTGGTGCACGGGCCTGGCCAGCAGAGATGGGGAAGGGGGGGTGATTCTGCTATTTGTTTCACCCGAACAGGTACCCTCTTCTTACAAGTGCAGTGTGTTGTGTCAGCTCACTTCATTCATTCACTCACTCATTCACAAACACCTGGGGCTTCTGCTGGGTGTGGCCAGGCCCTGGAATGCAGCCTTCAGCAGGATGGACTTGTGTTGGCCTTTGAGGAGCCAGGAAGAGACTGCAGAGAACCACCCTTTGGGGATCTCCCCTCACTCCTGCCCTGGGCTGTGTAGGGGCTTTTCTTTTGGGGTTTTTGAGGTTTGAGGACCTCAGGGACTCCGGAGATCAGGAGTCACTCTGGGGTTGTCGTGTGAGACCACAGTGGGCACCTCCTGGCCAGGGATCAGTCTGAGTAGGCACCTCAGAGAGGTGTTTGCTTTTTCAGGACTCAATGCTGCAAGACCCCATGGCCACTTGTCAAAGTTTATACTCTTGACTTCCCAAGTAAGACAAAACCACGGAGCACTTGTTTGTAGATACACAGTGAAGTTTACTTTATTTTTTAATTTTTATTTTGAATTGGAGTCTCACTCTCTCGCCTAGGCTGGAGTGCAGTGGCACACTCACGGCCTCTGCAGCCTTGACCTGCTGGGCTCAGGTGATCCTTCTGCCTTAATCTTACAAGTAGCTGGAACTACAGGTGTGCGCCACCATGCCCAGCTAATTTTTTGATTTATTCTAGAGATGAAGTCTCTCCAAGTTGCCCAAGCTGTTCTATAACCTGTGGGCCCAGGCAATCCTCACTTAAGCCTCTCAAAGTGCTGGGATTATAGGCATGAGCCACCATGCATGACCTGGTTTATTTTAAAAACTTTTAATTTTAGAGCAGCTTAGATTTACAGGAATGTTGCCAAGGTAGCACAGAGGTTTCTTGTCAATGCCATAACAACACACACCTACAATGTTTGTTTTCTTAAAATTCTTAAATTTTTCTTTTTTAAATTTGGGTTGGGTGCAGTGACTCGCCTATAATCCTAGAACTTTGGGAGGCCAAGGTGAGAGGATTGCTTGAGCCCATAGGTTCGAGGCTGGGCTGGGCAACTTGGCAAGGCCTCATCTCTACAATAAATTTAAAAATTAACTGGGCATGGTGGCATACACCAGTAGTTCCAGCTAGTTGGATGACTGAAGCAAAAGGATCACCTGAGTCCAGCAGGTTGAGGCTGCAGTGGCCGTGTGCACTCCATTGCACTCCAACCTGGGTGACAGAGTGAGACTGACTCAAAAAAATTTTTTTAATGTATAAAATATAAAATTTTATTTTATATTTTTTATTTTGTAGAGACAGGGCCTATTATGTTGCCCTGGCTGGTCTCAAACTCCTGGCCTCAGCCATTCCCCTGCTTTGGCCTCTCAAAAGTGCAAAGATTATAGGCCTGAGCCACCGTGCGTGGCCAGTTTTTAAAAATAAGTGTATTTGCCGGGTACGGTGACTCATGCCTGTTATCCCAAAACTTTGGGAAGCAGAGACAAGAGGACTGCCTGAGCCCAAGGGTTCAAGACCATCCTGGGTAGCTTGATGAGATTTTTTTCTCTACAATAAAGAAAGAAAACTACCTGGGCATGGTGCTGAGCATCTGTAGTTCCAGCTACTCAGAAGACTGAGGCCAAAGGATTACCTGAGTCCGGCAGGTCGAGGCTGCGTGGTACATGTATCAGCACACCAAGGTGCCATCTGTTAGGGTGACACTTCCCAGACTCCTTCAGCTGCCTGCGGATGGCAACAGCCTAGCAGCCTGTCCCAGCGAGGTTCCCTTGCTTACCTGCCCCTTCTCTCCTCCTTCCAGAGGCAGCCAAGACAGACTCAACTCCAAAGGCCCAGGCTCCTGGCCCAGCAGCACATCCAGGCTGTGTGGACTAATGGGGGATGAGGGCCTCTCGCCCACCAGCAATTCCCCAGTGTCCCCCCAGGGCGCTGCCCCAGGAGACCCCACACAAGTGCCCCTCCCTCCCTGGTGCAGGTGGCAGACACCTTTTAGCTCTAAAAACAGGGGGACCCTCTCAGGCTGGTCCAGAACCCCTGTCCCCTTGTCCCTGGAGTTCCCCAGCCCTGCCCACACTCCATCTCCCTGCTCTCCTCCCTGCAGCCTTGGCACCTGCCAGCACCCGGGTCGCCATTTCTCCCCTCTTCCTCTCCAGCCCCTCAGGCTGGGCTCAGACTCCAGTTACCTCGGAGTGCACACCAGATTCTGGGCCTTGCTCGGCTGCCCTCTCTGACCCCTTAGATCAGCCAGTAGTGGCCAGATGAGTGATGGTGCAGTCTCCGTGCCTGGGCATCCTCCCTCCTGGTCAGGCCAGTCATGGACCCAAGACAAACATCCTGGGTCCTGGGAGTCCTGGAGTGCCCAGGCCCAGGCAGCCCTCATGTCCCTTGCATCGACCGCGGGAAAGCTGACTCAGACCCAGCACCTTCCCTCTGTGCCGTGTGGACATTATGGCCAACCTGCGATCTGGAGCCAGCTAGCTGTACACACTTGCCCGACCATGGCCATCTGGACAGCACGGTGACCCTTCTGGCCCCAGATGAACTTGCCAGCAGCCAGCTCTCGTTGGCCGTGTCTAGCAAATGGGATGCCGTGGGCAGCAGTGCTGACGAAGGCATGGCAGATCCTTCCGTTTTTCATGTAGGAGACTCGCTGCAGGCGTGTCATTCACATATGCATTTTTTTTTTTGAGTTGGAGTTTCACTCCGTCCCCCAGGCTGGAGGGCAGCATCATGCTCCCGGCCACTGCAGCCTCCACCCGCTCCACCCTGCCTGGCTCAGGCAATTCTTCCCCTCAGTCTGCCCAGTAGCTGGAACTACAGGCACATGCCACCACGCCCAGCTAATTTCTTAATTTATTGTAGAGGTGAGGTCTTGCCAAGATGCCCAGGCCGGTCTCGAACCCATGGACTCAGGCAACCCCCTCACTTCAGCCTCCCAAAGTCCTGGGATTGTAGGCATGAGCCACTGCGCCTGGTCATATGGGCAGTTCTGAGAGACTCGCCCGCCAAGCTCCTCTGCTGTGCATAGGCATTGCC
>NW_007163510.1:0-678 GCF_000164805.1 Carlito syrichta
CTCCTCAGGGCTGTCTCCTCCGGAGCTGGGCAGGGAGGCCCCACAGAGGGGCAGCTCCAGGCCCAGCCCCAAACAGGCACTCCCTACACCAGGTGGGCTCCCGGGCCCCATGTGCACAGCTCAGTGGTCCCTTCCCGCAGGAGGGCCTTGCTTCCTTCTGTCTCGCCCAGGCCGGGGGGGATCATGGTGCCCCTTCTCTTCCTTTTTCCTTCTGCCAAGCATCACCAGACACCGCAGCAGTTACCAGCAGGAAGGCGCTTGGGGAGGTTACACACACACACACACACCCCACAGACACAGCACTACACACACACACACACACACACACACACACACACACACACACCCCAGACACAGCAGACAGATCCCCAGGAGCCCTCAGCCTGCAGAGAGAGAGAGACACACACACACACACCACAGACACAGCGGCCGGTAGCCCAGGAGCCCTCAGCCAGTCACCCAGTCCCAGGCCCCAGCATCACTCCTGCTCTTCTGAGCTGCTGGGCCCCCTTTCTCACCAGAGTCTTTGCTCAGGCCTGTTGGGCAGGGGTGATGCACGCCTGTAGTCCCAGCTACCTGGAAGGCTGAGGCGGAAGGATTTCCTGAGCCCAGCAGGTCAAGGCTGTAGTGGCCATGAGCATGCCACTGCACTCCAACCTGGGCAACAGAGTGAGTCCA
>NW_007163511.1:0-330 GCF_000164805.1 Carlito syrichta
CAAGCACATCACATAAGTGGGCCAGTCATAAAAGTACTCCTCACAAAAGAAGGCTAATAACTGGGACATGTAACACAGAGGACGGATAATCAATGTGGCACTCATAACAGAGGAGGGCCAATCACTAGAGCACACATTATGGAGGAGGGCCAGTCATTGGGACAACCTTCATAGTGGAGGGCTAGTCACTGCAGCAACACTTATGGTGAAGTGCCAGTCATTTGGGTATCCATCAGAGAGGAGGCCTAGTCAATAATGGAGACAACCCAGTCACTGGATAACATATAACAAATATGGGACAATCAATGGGTTATCCATTACAGAGGCAGG
>NW_007163512.1:0-480 GCF_000164805.1 Carlito syrichta
AGAGAGAGAGAGAGAGAGAGAGAGAGAGAGAGGGAGAGACAAGCACACACAAAAATGCATCAGTTTGAGTCTCTCAAGTCCTCGGTTAGCTTTCATGTCTGTAATAAATATACTTCTTGCTTCCCTTATTAGGACAAGCTTACCATTATACACTACACTTTTGGTAAAGCTCCAGTGCTCTGCAATTTACAGCCAAAGGAAGTAGTTTACAAAAATAAGCAAACCCAAGACAAGCATTTCACAGCCACAACATCAGATAAGCCAGAAAGAAATAATCTTCAGTGCACATCAAAACCACTTCACAATGACAATTTGTCCAAGCAGATGTTAATCAAGCTTCAGCCTTTGAACGCTAGATACCATCAATTACTAACCTTAATTGAAATCACAGTTCTCCAGCCTCTCTGCCAGCATATTCAGAGGATGATGTATTAAGATATTTACAGTAAAGTAAACAATGCATAGTTGCAATGAAATGGA
>NW_007163513.1:0-336 GCF_000164805.1 Carlito syrichta
GGCCGACTTGTTAGCTGGCTTAACAATTCGGCTGACTAATCGGTCGACTAGTTAGCTGGGTTAACTAGCTGACTAACAAGTTGGCCCACCAGTTAGCAAGGTTAACTTGTTGCCTGCTTTTTTGCTCACCAAACTAGTCTGCCGACTAGTTGACCAACTAGTTATTTGACATAAATTTTAGGCTTATTAGTTAACTAAGCTAATTTGTCAGCTTACAAGTTGTTGACTAGTCGGCTGATTGGTTAGCTGATTTATCTAGTTGACCAGCTAGTCGGTAGACCCGTTAGCTGACTTAACTAGTCAGCCAGCGAGTGAGCCGACAGGTGAGTTGACTTA
>NW_007163514.1:0-801 GCF_000164805.1 Carlito syrichta
CAATTCGACTGACTAATCGGTCGACTAGTTAGCTGGGTTAACTAACTGACTAACAAGTTGGCCCACCAGTTAGCAAGGTTAACTTCTTGCCTGCTTTTTTGCTGACCAAACTAGTCTGCCAACTAGTTGACCAACTAGTTATTTGACCTAAATTTTAGGCTTATTAGTTAACTGAGCTAATTTGTCAGCTTACAAGTTGTTGACTAGTCGGCTGATTGGTTAGCTGATTTATCTAGTTGACCAGCTAGTCGGCAGACCCGTTAGCTGACTTAACTAGTCAGCCAGTGAGTGAGCCGACAAGTGAGTTGACTTATCTACTCGGCCTGCCAGTGAGCCGAGTGGTCAGCTGACTTAACTAGTCAGCCGGTGAGTGAGCTAACTCGTTAGCCGAATTTTGTTGGTTGACGAGTGAACCGATTGGTCAGAAAAATTAACAAGTTGGCCGGCAAGTGAAGCAACCTGTAATCCAACTTAATTGGCTGGCGAGTGATCCCATGGGTGAGAGCTGCCTTAACTATTCGGTCGGTGAGTGAGCCCACTGGTGAGCTGACTTAACTAGTCGACTGGTGAGCAAGGCGACTAGTTAGCTGTCCTGTTGGCCTGTGAGTGAGCCGACAAGTATGATGACCTATTGCCTGGTGACTGAGCTGACTAGTTTGCTGACTGGATGGCAGGTGAGTGAGCTGACTAGGTAGCTGACCTGATGGAAAGTGAGTGAGCCCACTAGTTTGCTGGCCAGATACCTGAGTTGCTAGCCGACTAGTTAGCTAAGTAACTAGCTGATTTGCTAGCTGACTTGAA
>NW_007163515.1:0-4584 GCF_000164805.1 Carlito syrichta
AATTAATAGTTAGCTAACTATTTAGTCAGCTGAATAACTAGCTGATTTAATAATTAACTAACTAGTTAGGGAGCAGACTTAAATAGCTGACTTAAATAGTTAGCTATCTAATGATCTAGCTGACTTAGCTAGCTAGCTAGTTAGGTAGCTGACTTAGGTAGCTGACTTAACAAGATAGCTAGCTAACTTAACGAGGTAGCTAGCTAACTTAACGAGTTGGTGAACAAGTTAGCTTATTGTTTTAACTCGTTAGCAAGGAGACAAATTTTTGGCTGAGTAGGCAGACTACTTATCTGGTTTAACACTTTGGCTGATTACTCAGCTGACTTGTTAGCTGGCTTAACAAGTCAGCTGACTAGTCAGTCGACTAGTTAGCTGGCCTAAATTGTTGGCCAACTAGTCAGCTGAGCTAACTTGTCAGTTTACAAGTGGGTCGACTAGTCGGCCAATTTGTTAGCTGACTTATCTAGTTTGCTGGCTACTTGGTAGCTGACTGGTAAGGTGACTTAACTAGTCAGTCAGCTAGTGAGCCTACAGGTGAGTTGACTTATTTAGTTGGCCTGCGAGTGAGCTGACTGGTCAGCTGAGTTAACTAGTCGGCTGGTGAGTGAGCTAACTGGTCAGCCAAATTTATTTGGCTGGCGAGTGAGCCGAATGGTCAGAAGAATTTACAAGTCAGCCGACAAGTGAGCTGACCAGTGAGCTGCCTTAACTAATTGGCCAGCGATAGAGCCGACAGGTGTGCTGCCTTAACTATTTGGTTGGCGAGTGAGCCCACTGGTGAGCTGACTTAACTAGTCGACTGGCGAGCAAGGCGACTAGTTAGCTGTCTTGTTGGCTTGCGAGTAAGCCAACAAGTTAGTTGACCTGTTGACTGGTGAGCGAGAAGATTAATTTGCTGACCGGTAGGCAGGTGAGGGAGCCGACTTATTAGCCTACCTGATGGAAAGCAAACAAGCCCACTAATTAGCTGACCAGATAGCTTATTTGCTAGCTGACTAGTTAGCTAAATAACTAGCTGATATGGTAGCTGACAAGCTAGCTGGCTATCTAACTGATATATCTAGATAGCAAACAAGCTATCTAGCTGTCTAGACAGCTGACTTAAATAGGTAGCTAACTGGTTAGTTGGTTGACTAGCTGACTTAACTAGCTATCTGACTAGCTATCTGAATTAACTGGCTAGCTGGTTAGCTAGCTGAATTAACTAGCTGATGAGGTAGTTGGCTGAATAGCAGGCAAGTCAGCTGATTTAATTAGCCAGCTACCTGGCTGGCTAGCTGGTTAGGCAGTCTGCTAGCTTGCTAGTGGGCTGGCAAGTTGGTTAGCAACCAGCTTAAATAGCCAGCCGACAGCCTAAACAGTCAGATAGCCAGCCGGCTTAACTAACCAGCCACCCTGCGGGTCAGCCAGCTAGCCAGCCGATTTAACTAGCTGGCCACCTACCTGAACAGTCTGCGAACCAGCTAGCTTAACTTGCCAGACAACCAGCTAGCCAGCTGGCTAACCAGTTGACTTAACTAGCTGACTTAACAAGATAGCCATTTGGCTAGCCAGCTGGCATAACTTGCTAGACACCTAGCTAGACAGCCAGCTAAAAAGCTCACTTAACTTGCTGAATTACCTAGCTAGCCAGCCCTCTAGCCAGCTGACTTAATTAGCTAGCTACCTGCATAGCCAGGTGTCTAGCCAGTTGATTTAGCTAGCTGATGTAACCTGTTAGCCAGTTGGCTAGCCAACTGACTTAACTAGCTAGCTCCCTAGCTAGCAGATGGATAGTCACTTGTATTAACAAGCAGACTTAACCATCAAGCCATCTGGCTAGCCAGCTAACTCAACTAGGTAACCTAATTCGTTATCCAGCTGGCTGACCAGCTGGTTTAACTAGCTGACATCACTATCTAGCCAGGTGGCTAGACAGTTGAGTTAACTAGTTAGCTACATATGTATCCTGTATGCTTGTCAGTTGACTTAACTATCTAGCTACCTAGCTATTCAGCTAGTCAGCGAGTTGACTTAACTAGGTGACCTAACTTGAAAGATAGCTGGCTAGCCAGCTGATTTAACTAGTTAGTTGCCCAGCTAGGCAGCTGACTTAACTAGCTGACTTAACTAGCTAACTACCTAGCCAGCCTGATGACTTTACTAGCTATATAGCTAGCCAGCTGACTTATCTAGCTGACTTAATTAGCCAGCTAACTGACATAACTAGGTGACTTAATTAGCTAGATACCTAGCTAGTCAGTTGTAATAACTAGCTGATATACCAGTTAGCCAGCTATCTAGCTGTCTAGTCATCTTGATTTAACTAGCTTATTCACTAGCTAGAGAGCTGGCTAGCCAAGTGACTTAACGAGGTGACTTAACTAGCTAGCCAGCTGGTTAGCCAGCTGATTTAACTAGTTGATTAACGAGCAAGGCAACTGGCCAGCCAGGTGACAAAACTAGCTGAATTAACTAGCTATCCAGCTGGCTAACTAGCTGACTTAACTAGCTCTCTACCTCTCTAGTCACCTGGATAGCCAGCAGACTTAACTAGCTGACTTAATTAGCTAACCAGGTGACTAGTGAACTGACTTAACTAGGTAACTACGTAGCTAGCCAGTTAACCAGCAGTCTTAACTAGCTGGTCTGCTTACTAGCCAGGTCAATTAACTAGCTTGCTACACAACTAGGCGCCTGGCTATCCAGATGAATTAACTAGGTGACATATCTAGCTAACTGACTAGTCAATTGAATAAAAAACCTACTACCTAACTAGCCAGTGGGCTAGTCAGCTCTCTTAACTGGGTGACTTAACTATTGAGGCAGCTGGCTATACAGCTGGCATAACTAGCTAGCTACCTAGCTAGCATGCTGGCTAGCCAGCTGACTTTACTAGCTGACTTAACTAGCTAGCCAGTAGCCTAGCCAGCTGACTTAACTAGCTGACTTAACAAAGTAGCCAGCTGGCTAACCAGCAGACTTAACTATCGCTACTTAGCTCGACAGCTGACATAACTAGCTGACATAGGTAGCTGACTTAACTATTTAGATAACATTTAACTGGCTGAGTTAACTAGTTAGCTAACTAATTTAACTACCTAAATTAAATAGATAGCTAACTATTTAACTAGCTGAATAACTAGCTGATTTAATAGTTAGCTAACTAGTTATGTAGCAGACTTAAGTATCTGACTTAAATGTTTAGCTATCTAGTAGCTAACTGACTTAGCTAGCTAGCAAGTTAGCTAGCTGACTTAGGTTGCTGACTTAACTCATTGGAAAATGAGATAGCTAGCTGACTTAATGAGTTGGTTAACGTGTTAACTAACTGTTTTATCTCATGTAAACGAGTCAACTAGCTGTCTTATCTAGTTGGTTAATGAGTTAGCTAGGTGACTTAAATATTTGGCTGTGTAGGCGGACTACTTAGCTGGTTTAACACGTTGGTTGACTACTCGGCCGACTTGTTAGCTGGCTTAACAATTCGACTGACTAATCGGTCGACTAGTTAGCTGGGTTAACTAACTGACTAACAAGTTGGCCCACCAGTTAGCAAGGTTAACTTCTTGCCTGCTTTTTTGCTGACCAAACTAGTCTGCCAACTAGTTGACCAACTAGTTATTTGACCTAAATTTTAGGCTTATTAGTTAACTGAGCTAATTTGTCAGCTTACAAGTTGTTGACTAGTCGGCTGATTGGTTAGCTGATTTATCTAGTTGACCAGCTAGTTGGCAGACCCGTTAGCTGACTTAACTAGTCAGCCAGCGAGTGAGCCGACAGGTGAGTTGACTTATCTAGTCGGCCTGCCAGTGAGCCGAGTGGTCAGCTGACTTAACTAGTCAGCCGGTGAGTGAGCTAACTCATCAGCCAAATTTTGTCAGTTGACGAGTGAACCGATTGGTCAGAAAAATTAACAAGTTGGCCGGCGAGTGAAGCAACCTGTAATCCAACTTAATTGGCTGGCGAGTGATCCCATGGGTGAGAGCTGCCTTAACTATTCGGTCAGTGAGTGAGCCCACTGGTGAGCTGACTTAACTAGTCGACTGGTGAGTAAGGCGACTAGTTAGCTGTCCTGTTGGCTTGTGAGTGAGCCAACAAGTATGATGACCTATTGCCTGGTGACTGAGCTGACTAGTTTGCTGACTGGATGGCAGGTGAGTGAGCTGACTAGGTAGCTGACCTGATGGAAAGTGAGTGAGCCCACTAGTTTGCTGGCCAGATACCTGAGTTGCTAGCCGACTAGTTAGCTAAGTAACTAGCTGATTTGCTAGCTGACTTGAAAGCTGGCTATCTACCTGACATAACAAGTTAGCAAACATGCTAACTAACTCTCTATCTTGCTGACTTAACTAGCAAGCGATCTGGCTACTGGTTAACTGACTTAACTATCTAGCTGACTGCCTAGCTGTCTAGCTAGCTGACTTAACTAGCTAGCTGACTAGCAAGCTGACTAGCTAGTTGACTTAACTAGCTATCTGGATAATTAGATGACTTGCTAGTGGATTTAACTAACCAGCTGGCTTGCTAGCTGACATATCTAGCCAACGAGCTTGTTGGCGGTCTAGCCAGCTAGCCAGGTGACTTAACTAGCTAGCTACC
>NW_007163516.1:0-1602 GCF_000164805.1 Carlito syrichta
CTGGACAGCTGACATAACTAGCTAGCTACCTAGCTAGCCAGCTGTTTAGCCAGCTGACTTAACTAGGTTACTTAACTAGCTAGCCAGCTGGCTATTTAGCTGGCTAGCTGACTTACTGATTGAGCTGATTAGGTAGCTGATGACCTAGCTGATTTTACGAGCTAGCTGACTAGCAAGCTGACTAGTTAGCTGACTAGCTAGACACCTACCTGACTAGCTAGCCACCTAACAGACTAGCCTGCTAACGAGCCGTCTTAACTTGCCAGTCACCTAGCTAGCCAGTTGGCTAACCAGCTGAATTAACTAGCTGGCTTAACAAGATAGCCATCTGGCTAGCCAGCTGTCTTAACTAGCTACCCATCTAGCTAGCCTGCTGGCTTGCTAGGTAACTAAACTCACTGACCTAACTATCTCTCTACCTAGCTAACCAGTTGACTAGCCAACTGAAAAAACTAGCTGACTTAATCTGCTAGCCAACTGGCTAGCCAGCTCACTCAAGTAGCTGACTTAACTAGTTAGTCAGCTGACTAGCCAGCTGACATAATTAGCTGACATCTCTATCTAGACAGGTGGCTAGCCAGCTGACTTAACTAGCTAGATTCCTATGTATCCCACTGGCTTGCTAGTTGACTTAGCTACCTAGCTTCTTAGCTAACCAGCAGGCTAGCGAGCTGAGTTAACTATGTGACTTAAAGAGTTAGCCAGTTGGCAAGCCATCTGACTTAACCAACTAGCTACCCAAGCTAGGCAGGTTTGTAGCAGCTGACTTAACTAGCTGATTTAACTAGCTAGCCAGCTGACATAACCAGCTGACTTAATTAACTAGCTACCTAGTAAACCAGCTGAATTTACTAGCTAAAATAACTAGCTACCTTCATAGCTAGCTGTCTAGCAAGCAAGTCGACTTAACTAGCTGACTTAACAGGCTGGCTACCTAGCTAGCCAGTTGACTTAACTAGCTGAAACAACTAGCCAGACAGTTGTCTAGCCATCTGAATTAACTAGCTTCTTAACTAGCTATCGAGCTGGCTAACCAACTGACTAAATGAAGTGACTTATCTAGCTAGCCAGCTGGTTAGCTAGCTGATTTAACTAGTTGATTAATGAGCTAGGCAGCTTGCCAGTCAGGTGACTATACTAGCTGGCATTACTAGCAATCCAGCTGGTTAACCAGATGACTTAACTAGCTGTCTACCTCGATAGCCATCTGGATAGCCAGCTTTCTTTACTAGCTGACTTAATTAGCCAGCCAACTGGCTAGCCAACTGACTTAACTAGGTCACTACCTAGCTAGACAGTTGGCAAGCCAGCTGACTTAACTAGCTGTTTTAGCTAGCTGGCCTGCTTTCTAGTCTGTTGAATCAACAAGCTTGCTACATAGCTAGCCAGCTGGCTATCCAACTGAATTAACTAGGTGACTTATCTTGCTATCAAGCTGTCTAGCGACCTGACAACTGGCAAGCTACCTACCTAGACAGCTGTCTAGTCAGTTGACATAACTTGGTCACTTAACTATCTAAACAGCTGGCTAGAGCGTTGCTATAACTAGTTAGCTACCTAGCTAGCATGCTTGCTTGCCAACTGACTTAACTAGCTAGCCAG
>NW_007163516.1:1742-14824 GCF_000164805.1 Carlito syrichta
CAGCTGACTTAACTAGCTGTTTTAGCTAGCTGGCCTGCTTTCTAGTCTGTTGAATCAACAAGCTTGCTACATAGCTAGCCAGCTGGCTATCCAACTGAATTATCCAACTTATCTTGCTATCAAGCTGTCTAGCGACCTGACAACTGGCAAGCTACCTACCTAGACAGATGTCTAGTCAGTTGACATAACTTGGTCACTTAACTATCTAGACAGCTGGCTAGAGAGCTGACACAACTAGCTAGATATGTAGCTAGCATGCTTGCTTGCCAGATGACTTAACTAACTGAATTAACTAGCTAGCCAGTTGGCTAGCCAGCTGAATTATTTTCCTAGCTAACTAGCTAGCCAGCAGCCTAGCCAGCTGAATTATCTAGCTGACATAACTAGACACCTGATGGCTAGCCAGCTGAGTTAACTAGCTAGCTACCCAAGCTAGGCAGGTGGCTAGCCAGCTGACATAACTAGCTGACTTAACTAGCCAGCTACCGAGCAAACCAGCTGACTTTACTAGCTGAAATAACTAGCTAGCTTCCCAGCTAGCTATCTAGTAAGCAAGCCGACTTAACTAGCTGACTTAACTGGATGACTACCTAGCTAGCCAGTTGACATTACTAGCTAAAAATACCTAGCTAGACACCTGTCTGGTCATCTGAATTATCTAACTTTTTAACTAGTTATCTAGATGGCTAGCCAACTGACTTTAAGAGGTGACAACTAGCTAGCCAGCTGGTAAGCCAGTTGACTTAACGAGTTGATTAACAATCTAGGCAGTTGGCCAGCCAGGTGATTAAACTAGCTGGCATTACTAGTTATCCAGCTGGCTAGCCAGCCGACTAAACTAGCTCTCTACCTCTCTAGCCATCTGAATAGCCAGCTTTCTTAACTAGCTAAATTCATAAGCTAGCAAGCCAGCTAGCCAACTGACTTAACTAGGTCACTACCTAGGTAGCCAGCAGCAAGCCAGCTGACTTAACTAGCTGTTTTAACTAGCTGGCCTGCTTACTAGACAGTTGAATTAACTAGCTTGCTACATAGCTAACCAGCTGCCTATCCAGCTGAATTAACTAGGTGACTTATCTTGCTACCAAGCTGTCTAGTGAGCTGACATTACTGGCAAGCTACCTATCTAGTCAGCTGTCTGGTCAGCTGACTTAACTGGTCACTTATCTATCTTGCCAGTTGGCTAGACAGCTGACATATCTAGCTAGTTACAGAGCTAGTATGCTGCCTTGCCAGCTGAATTAACTAGCTAGACAGCTGACTAGCCAGCTGAATTACTTTCCTCGCTACCTAGCTATCCAGCAGACTAGTCAGCTGACTTAACTAACCGACTTAACGAAGTAGCCAGCTGGCTAGCCAGTAGACTTAACTAGCTGGCTACTTAGCAAGACAGGTAAATAGCCAGCTGACTTATCTAGCTGACATAACTAGACACCTGATGGCTATCCAGCTGACTTAACTAGCTACATACCTACATAGCCCGCTGGCTTGCCAGTTGATTTAACACCTAATTACCTAGTTAACATGCCTGTCCAGCATGCCTAATTAACTAGGTGACTTAACTAGCTAGCTAGCTGGCTAGCCAGCTGACTTAACTTGCTAGCTAGCTGGTAAGCCAGCTGACTTAAGTAGCTAGCTATTCTGCTATGCCATTGGCTAGCCTGCTGACTTACCTCACTGACTTAACTAGTTAGCAAGCTGACTTAGCTAGCTGACTTAACTAGCTAGCTACCAAGCTAGCCAGCTGACTTAACTAGCTGAATTTAATAGCTAGCTACCTAGCTAGCTACCATGTAGCTAGCTGATTTAACTAGCTGACTTATCTATCTAGTTAGCTGACATATCCAGCTGACTTAACTAGCTACCTAAGTAGCTAACCAGAGGACTTAAATAGTTGAAATAACTAGCAAGGCAGCAGGCTACCCATCTGATGTAACTAGCTTTTTAACCAGCTAGCCAGCTGACTAGTCAACTGACATAACGAGCTGACTTAGCTAGCTAGCCAGCTAGTTAGTTGGTTGACTGAACAAGCTGACTGAACTAGCTGTCCAGCTGGCTAGCCAGGTGACTTAATTGCCTAGCTACATACATAGCCAGCAGCCAAGTCAGCTGATTTAACTAGCTGACTTAACGAAGTAGCCAGCTGGCTAGCCAGCAGACTTCACTAGCTAGTTACCTGGCTAGGCAACTGGATAGCCAGTTGACGTAACTAGCTGACATAACTGCATAGTTTGATGGCTAGCAAGCTAACTTAACTAGCTACCTACCTACATAATCTGCTTGAATGCTAGCTGAATTAGCTACCTACCAACATAGCAAACCTGCTGTCCAGAGTGCTGACTTAAATAGGTTACTTAACTAGGTAGCCAGCTGGCTAGGCATCTGCCTTAAGTAGCTTGCTACCCTGCTAGGCAACTGGCTAGCAGGGTGACTTAACTAAATGACTTAACTAGATAGCCAACTGCCTCATCTGACTTAATTAGCTAGATACCTAGCTAGCCAGCTGACTTAAGTATATGACTTAACTATCTAGCTACCTAGCTAGAAAGCTGGCTGGCCAGATGACTTAACTAGGTGACTTAACCTGCTGGCCAGCTGACTGGCCAGCTGATTAACTAGCTAGTCAGCTGGCTGACCAGCTAAATTAACTAGCCATCTTAACCAGCTAGCTAGCTGGCTAGCCAGCTGATTTAACTAGCTAGCTACCTAGATAGCCAGCTGGAAAGCAAACTGAATCATCTAGCTGACTTAACTAGCTATCCCTCTAGAAGCCAGCTGACTTAAGTAACTTGCTACCTAGATAGACATCTGGCTTGCCAACTGATTTAACTACTTGACTTAATTAACTAGTCATGTGCCTAGCCAGCTGACTCTACTAGATGACTTAACTAGTGAGCCAGATGCCTAGCCAGCTGACTTAACTAGCTCTCTACCTACCTAGCTAGCTGGGTAGCCAGTTGAATTATCTAGCTGACTTAGTTAGCTAGCCAGTTGGCTAGCCAACTGAGTTAACTATCTCGCTATCTAGCTAGTCTGCTGTCAAGCCACCTGACATAACTAGCTGACTTACATAGCTGGCCTGATTGTTATTCAGTTGAGTTAACTAGCTTGCTATATAGCTAGCCAGCTGGCTAGACAGCTGACTTAACTAGGTGACTTAACTATCTAGCCAGAGGGATAGACAGCTGATTTAAATATCTAGCTACATAGATAACCAGCTTTCAAGCCAGCTGACTTAACTCGGTAACAAAACTAGCTAGCCAGCTGAATAACAGGCTGATTTAATTGCCTGGCTACCTAGCTAGCCAGCTGGAGAAACAGGTGACTTAACTAGCTAGCTACCTATGTAGCTAGCTACATATGTAGCCTGCTGGTTTGCTAGCTGAATTAGCTACCTAGCTACCAAGCTAACCAGCTGGCTAGTGAGCTGACTTAACTAGGTTGTTTAACTAGCTAGCTAACTAGCTAGCCAGCTGACTTAACTATCTGATTTAACTAGCTTTTTAACCAGCTAGTGAAGTCTGCTGGCTAGCCAGCTGGCTACTTCGTTAAGTCAGCTAGTTAAATCAGCTGACTTGGCTGCTGGCTATGTATGTAGCTAGGCAATTAAGTCACCTGGCTAGCCAGCTGGACAGCTAGTTCAGTCAGCTTGTTCAAGTCAACCAACTAACTAGCTGGCTATCCAGCCAGGTAAACTAACTAGCTGGCTAGCCAGGTGACTTATGCTGATTTAACAAACAGCAAGCTGACTTAACTAGCTGACTTAACCAGCTAGCTACCTAACTAGCTAGCTGGCAGAGCTAGCTGTCTTAAGTAACTAGCTACCTAGCTAGCTATCTAGCTAGTCAGCTGACTTAATTATCTGAATTAACTAGCTAGCTACCTGACATATATCTAGCTTCTTATCTAGCCAGCTGGCTTAAATAGCTGAAATAACTAGTTAGCCAGATGACAATTCATCTGACTTAACTTACTTTTTGACTAGTTAAGCAGCTGGAGAGCCAACTGACTTAGCGAGCTGACTTAATTAGCTAGCCAGCTGGTTGCCAAGTGACTTAACTAGCTGACTTAACCAGCTAGCTAGTGAGCTGGCTTGACAGCTGCCTTAACTAGCTGTCTTAACCAGCTAGTGTGCTGGCTAGCCAGCTGATTTACCTAGCTGACTTAAGCTAGTAAACTTGCTAGCCACCTCTCTTAACTTGCAAGTTATCTACGTAGCCAGCAGTCTAGCCAACTGAATTAACTAGCTGACTTGAACAACTATCCTGCTGGCAAACAAGCTGGCTGATCTAGCTGGCTACCTACCTAGTCTGCTGGCTAGACAGCTGACTAAACTACCTGACTAAAGCAGCTAGCCATTTGACTAGCCAGCTGACTTAGCTCGCTGACATCACTATCTAGCCAGGTAGCTATCTAGCTGACTTAACTAGTTAGCTAACTAACTAGCCAGTTGACTAGCCAGCTGTCTTAACTAGCAGCTACCTAGCTTGCCAACTGACTTAAATATTTAGCTAACTATCTAGCTACCCAATTAGTCAGCTGGCTTAAATAGTTAGCTAACTTGATAGCTACCTAGCTAACAAGCTGACTTAAATATTTAGCTGCCTTGCTAGCTAGCTGTCTTAACCTGCTAGATAACTAATTAGCTTAATCGTTATCTAACTTGTTAGCTAGGTGACTTAATCATCTGACTTATCTCGTTAGCTAATGAGCTGGCTAGCTTACTCATCCAGCTTACTTTATTTGTTAGCTATCTAGCTAGCAACCGACCATCCAGCTGACTTAACTTGTTAACTAGCTAGTAGCTAACCTACTCAACCAGCTAACTTAACCCATTTGCTAACTAGCTAGCTAACTGACTCAAGAAGTTGACTTAACCCATTAGCTAACTAGCTTACTACCTGACTCAACCTGCTGACTTAAACTTTTTGCTAACGAGCTAACTAGCTGTCTTAACCAGTTGACTGAATTAGAAGCCGACTTAACTAGCTGACTTAGCTAGCTGACTTAACTAATTAGCTAGCTGCATTTACTGTTTGACTTAACTAGTTAGCTAGCTGACTTAACTTCGTGAATTAAATATTTAGCTAACTATTTAACTAGCTGAATAACATGGTGACTTAATTAATTAACTAACTATTAAGGTAGCAGACTTAAGTAACTGACAAATAATTAGCTAACTAGTGAGCTAGGTGACTTAGCTAGCTTACTTAGCAAGCTAGTTAGCTAGCTCACTTATCTAGCTGAATTAACTAGTTGGCTAACAAGATAGCTAGCTGAATTAACGAGTTGGTTAATCAGTTAGATAACTGTTTTAACTAGTTCGTAAATGAGTTAAATAGCTGACTTAACTAGTTGGTTAACGAGTTAGCTAGGTGACTTAATTTGTTGACTGACGAGTCAGCCAACTAGCTAGCTGGTTTAACACGTTGGCTGACTACTCGGCCAACTTGTCAGCTTTCTTAACAAGTTGGCCGACAAATCGGCCGACTATTTAGCCTGGTTAAATAGTTGACTGACGAGTTGGCCCCATAGTTAGTTCGGGTAAGTATTTGGCTGGGTAGTTTGCTCACCTAATTAGTCAGCTGACTAGTTGGCCGAATAGTTAGCTTGGCCATCTATTTAGCTGATCTAACTTGGCTGAGAAGTTGGCCCACTAGTTGGCTATAGATTAGCTGACTTAACTACTTGGCCGGCTAGTAGGCTGAAAGGTTAGCTGCCTTAACTAGTCGTCTGGTGAGTGAGCAGACAGGTGAGCCATCTTAACTAGTTGGTCAGTGAGAGAGCCGACTGGTCAGCTGAATTAACTAGTCTACTGGCGATTGAGCTGACACATGTGCTGCTGGCTAGTGAGCCAACAAGTGAGCTGACTTAACTAGTCGGCTGATGAGCAAGACGCCTAGTTAGCAGACCTGTTGACCTGAGAGCGAGCCAACAAGTTAGTTGACTTGTTGGCTGGCATGCGAGATGACTAGTTTGCTAACCAGTTGGCAGGCGAGCGAGCCTACTGGTTAGCTGACCTGATGGAAAGCGAGGGACACCACTAGTTAGCTCACCAGCTAGCCGTGTTGTTAGCCAACTAGTTAGTTAAGTAACTAGCTAATTTACTAGCTGAATTAACTAGCTAGCTGACTAAGAACCTGACTAGCTGGATGAATTAAATAGGTACCTGAATAATTAGCTGAGTTGCTAGCTCAATTAACTAGGTAGCTGGCTATCTAGCTGATTTAACTAGCAGACTAGCAAGTTGGCTGTCTAGCTGACTAACCAGCTGACTTAACTAGCTAGCTACCTGGTTGGTTACACGGCTAGACACATGTCTTAACTAGTTAGCTACCTGGCTGGCTAGCTAGCTAGGCAACCGGCTAGCTAGCCAGCGAGCTGGCCACCTAGCTACACAAGTGGGTTAAATAGCCAGCCAGCAGGCTGGACATTGTGATAACCAGCCAGCATAACTAGCCAGACACTCTGCTGGACAGCCAGCTAGCCAGCCGGCTTAATTACCTGGCCACCTACTTGACCAATCTGCTAACAAGACGACTTAACTTGCCAGTAACCTAGCTAGCCAGCCGCCTAACCAGTTGACTTAACTAGCTGACTTAACTAGATAGGCATCAGGCTAGCCAACTGGCTTTACTAGCTAGCCACTCAGCCAGCCAGCCAGCTAGTCAGCTAACATAATTCGGTGACTTAACTAGCTAGTCAGTCAGCTAACAAGTTGACTTAATTAACTAGCTACCTACCTAGTCAGGTGGCTATCGAGCTGATTTAACTAGTTGACTTAACCAGTTAGACAGCTGGCCAGCCAGCTGACTCAACAAGTTGACATAAATAGTTAGCCAGCTGACTTAAGGAGCTGACACCTTTAGCTAGCCAGTGGCTAGCCAGCTGACTTAACTAGATAGCTACCTATATATCCTGCTGGCTTACCAACTGACTTAACTACCTAGCAACATAGCTAACAGGTTGGCTAGCAAGCTAGGTTAACTAGGTGACTTAACTAGCTACCTAGCTGGCTAGGCAGCTTACTTAACTAGCTAGATGCCCAGATAGGCAGCTGGCTAGCAAGCTGATTTTACTAGCTGATTTAACTAGCTAACCAGCTACCTAACTGACTTAACAAGCTAGCTACCTAGCTAGCCTGGTGAATTTACTCTCTGAAATAACTAGCTAGCCACCTAGCTTGATATATTGCTAGAAAGCCAACTTAATTAGCTGACTTTACAAGCTAACTAACTGACATAACAAGCTGACTTAACTAGCTAGCTGCCTAGATAGCCAGCTGACTAAACTAGCTGAAATAACTAGCCAGCCTACTGTCTAGCCATCTGAATTAACTAGCTTTTTAACTAGCTATGGAGATGGCTAGCCAACTGACTTAACAAGGTGACTTAACTAGTTATCCACCTGGTTAGCCACATGACTTAACTAGTTGATCAACGAGTTAGGCAGCTCGCCAGCCAGGTGACTAAACTAGCTGACTTAACTAGATATCCAGTTTGATAGCCAGCTGACTTAACTAGCACTCTAACACTCTAGCCACCTGGATAGCCAGCTGACTTAACTAGCAGACTTAATTAGCTAGCCAGCTGGCTAACCAGCTGTCTTAACAAAGTCAGTAGCTAGCCAGCCAGCTGGCTAGACAGCTCACTTAACTAGCTCTCTTAACTAGCTGGTCTGCTTTCTAGCCAGTTGAATTAGGTAGCTTGCTACATAGCTAGCCAGCTGGCTATCCAGTTGAATTACCTAACTTATTTATCTAGCTATCCAGCTGTCTAGCCAGCTGACTTAACTAGCAGGCTACCTAGGGAGCCAGATGGCTTGTCAGCTGACTTAACTAGGTGACTAATCTAGCTATACAGCTGGCTAAACAGCTGACATAACTAGTTAACTACCTAGCTAGCAAGCTGGCTAGCCAGCTGACTTAAGTAGCTCTCTACCTCTCTAGCCATTTGGATAGCAAGTGACTTAACAAGCTGACTTAATTAGCTAGACAGCTGGCTAGGCAACAGATTTAACTATGTCACTACTTAGCTTGAGATCTGGCTAGCCAGCTGACATAACTATCTGTCTTAACTAGCTGTCCTGCTATTTAGCCTGTTGAATTAACTTGCTTACTACATAGCTAGTGAACTGGCTATCCAGTTGAATTAACTAGGTGACTTTTCTAGCTAGCCAGCTGTGTATCCAGCTGACTTAACTAGCAAGCTACCTACCTAGCCAGCTGGCTAGACAGCTGACTTAAGTAGGTGACTTAACTAGCCAGCAAGCTAACTAGACAGTTGACATAACTAGCTACCTACCTAGGTACCCAGCTGGCTAGTCAGATGACTCAACAGCCGAGCTACATAACTAGCCAGCTAACTTAACTAGCTGACTTCAAAAAGTAGACAGCTGACTAGTCAGCAGACTTAACTAGCTAGCTACCTACCTAGACAGCTGGATAGCTAGCTGACTTAACTAGCTGACATAACTAGATGCCGGATGGCTAGTGAGCTGACTTAACTAGCTACCTACCTACTTACCTTGCTGGATTGCAAGCTGGCTTAACTACCTAACTACCTAGCTATCCTGCTGGCCAGCGAGCTGAGTTAAGTAGGTAACGACTAGCTAGCCACCTGGCTAGCCAGCTGACTTAAAGCTAGCTATCCTGCTTGGCAGCTGGCTCTCCAACTGACTTAACTAACAGACTTAACTAGCTACCCAGCTGACAAATAGCCAATGTAACTAGCTAGCTACCTAGCAAGTCAGCTGACTTAACTAGCTGATTTAACTTGCTAGCTACCTAGCTAGCTATCATATAACTAGCTGACTTTACTAGCTGACTTAACTAGCTTGCTAGCTGACATATCAAGCTGACTTAACTAGCTACCTGCCTAGCTTACCAACTGACTTAAGTAGCTGAAATAACTAGTGAACCAGATGGCAACACATCCATTGTAACAAGCTTTTTAACTAGAGAGCCAGCTGGCTAGACAACTGACTTTATGAGCTGACTTAACTAGCTAACCAGCTTATTAGCCAGCAGACTAAACTAGATGACATAACAAGCTGGCCAGCTGTCTAGCCAGGTGACTTTATTGCCTGGCTAACTAGCTAGCCAGTATCCTATCCAGCTGACTTAACGAAGTAGCTTGTTGGCAGCCAGCAGACTTAACTAGCTAGTTACCTGACTAGACCGCTATATAGTCAGCTGATTAACCAGCTGACATAACTAGATAGACTGATGAATAGCCAGCTGACTTAACTAGCTACCTAACTACATTTCCCGCTGGCTTGCCAGCTGACTTAATACCTCACTACCTAGCTAAATTGCTGGCCAGCGAGATTACTTAACTAGGTGACTTAACTTGCTAGCCAGCTAGTTAGCCAGCTGACTTAACTAGCTAGCAACCCTGCTAGGCAGGTGGTTTGCCAGATGATTTAACTAACTGACTTAACTAGCTAGCCAGTTGACTTAACTAGCTGACTTAACTAGCTAGCCAGCTGATTGGCCAGCTGAATTAACTAGCTGACTTAACCAGCTAGCCAGCTGGCTAGCCAGTTGACTTGACTAGCTAGCTATCTACCTAGCTATCTAGCTAGCCAGCTGAATAAACTAACTGAGTTAAGTAGCTACCTAGGTGCTATAATTAGCTTACTTATATTGTTAGCGACCTAGCTGGCCAGCTGACTTAACTAGCTAAAATAACTAGCTAGACAAATGGCTAGCCATCTGATTTAACTAGCTTGTTATCTAGGTAACCAGCTGGATAGCCAACTGACTTAATGTACTGTCTTAAATAGCAAGCCGGCTGGTTTCAGGTGACTAATAAGCTGACTTAACTTGCTAGCTGCTGGTTGCCAGCTGAATTAACTAGGTGACTTAACTTGCAAGCCAGCTGGTTGCCAGCTGACTTAACTAGCTGACTTAACTAGTTGGCTAATCAGATAGCCAGCTGACTTAACGAGTTGGTTAATGAGTTATATATCTGTTTGAACTAGTTAGTAAACGAGTTAAATAGCTGACTTCATTAGTTGGTTGACAAGTTAGCTGGGTCAGTTAACTTGTTGACTGAGTCGGCTGACTAGTTAGCTGGTTTAACATGTTGCCTGACTACTCGGCTGACTTGTTAGCTGAGTTAACAAGCTGGCCGACTAGTCGGTCAACTATTTAGCTTAGTTAACTAGTTGACTGACAAGTTGGCCCCCTACTTAGCTCGGTTAAGTAGTTGGCTGTTGGGAGCCGGTCACGGAGGCCCACTGAGCATTAGGGATCAGGAAGGCCGTTGACCCCGAGGCCACTAAGATGCGTTCAGGAGCTATTGACCCCATTGCCTCCCTCTTCCTGCTCAGCACTAAGCAGATTAAGCTCCTGTGAGCTCAAAGCATAAAAACTCTGAGACCAGGACGAACACAAGCTAACTTTAGAAGCTCATTGTTCCCATTCTTCCACAAACTGCAGTTTTGGCTTTCACACAACTTATAATTCAAACTCGGGTCACATCTAAGAGCCTTACTATTGGTCACAGGCTTCTGTGTCATGATCTTAGGATTTATTGAAGGTGCAAATTGTAGCATATAGTTTTACAAGACAGTCATTTTGTTGAAAGAATGCGGCTGGGTTACTTGCAGTTAGCCCACTGTGAACTTTGGACTGGGTCACATTCCAAACATTCTGGGATGGGCCACTTTCGTTTGTAAAGTAAATATTTAGCTTCTATAGAATTGTTTAACATGGCATAAATCAATCAGCTTAGGATGAAAAAGGTTTATAGAATATATCAGTCATGGATTAGGTTATCCTTTGTTATGGGATTTTAAGATTATCATATTGAGAAGGGTTTAAAGACAATCATTGATTAAGTTTTCATGGATTAAGGTTTCTGATGGGTGGGGGACGCCCCTCCCACATCTGACTTTGTGTATAAAAGACCCATTGTAATTACCAATAACACACATCACTTCTGCACTAGACTGGAGTCCAGTCTCTTTCTTTCTCTCTCTCTTTCTCTCTTCTTCCTCCCAATCTCTGACGCCATCTCCTCCTTTGGGGCACTCTGAACCCTGCTGAAGCTCGTCTCCAGCAAGTGGCACCTGATGCGGGGCCTCAAGTTAAGTTTTCTTTTTCTTTTTTGGAATGGATAGGACCTCACCAGGGTGCCGCGGACCCCTCTGTAGAGACAGACAGAGCAAGAAATGGCGAGCAGTTTAAGAGTCATAATAGAATCATGGGCCAGAGTGAATCTAAAGAAAGGAACATGTCTACTAGTATTTTGAATATGTTGTCCGATAGAGGAACCAATTGTCTCACCTTTTGCCTTTTGTATGCTTTAGCTTTATGGAATATTATCCAAGATGCTTTAAATCTACAGCACGATTTCTGTAAAATTCCAGCCAAAAATAAAGACACTCCTTTGCTGGCCATAGCCTTGGCACCTCCTTTAGATGATGAATTTTTCCCCTAGGAGGAAATGGAGTTGGAGGAGGAAGTGATTGCTTATGATAAGCGAAAAAATTCTAGTAATGATGCCAAGGTACCTCCTCCCATACCCTTTACTAAAAGTAAGGTTAAAACACTGAAATTCACACCTGGGTTTGTGTCTCCGGCTAATGTAGGTATGCAGGGAGCCAGAAAAAAGGCTGACAAAGAGGACGATTTTACCTTGTCTTCTTGCTTTCCAGTAATTTATATGGAAGAAGGCAAAGTAAACGAGGCACCTCACTGGGAGCCACTACCATATAAATTAATTAAGGAACTTAAAGAGGCTTGTCAGTTTCATATTTCTAGCAATATGTTGTTAGGGAAAGGAATATATGAGTCAGTTGACAGCCAACTAATCTTACCGAAGAAAATTACTAACTCCAAACCTCTAAAAGATTTATACATTCAGGAAGTTAAAATTAAAAGTCTACTAGATACAAGCACTGATGTATCTTGTATTGCTGGGAAAGACTGGCCCATCCTCCTGGCCAACACAAGTAGCCCCATCAGGACTCATTGGTATTGGTCATGCAACCTCTGTAGTGAAAAGTTCTCAAATCTTAAATTGGACAGATAACGAAAAATCAGGAACCTTTTGTCCCTACATCATTCCTTCCATCCCCCATTACACTTTTGGGACGTGATATTCTTGCTCAAATGGGCAAGCTTCTGTATAGTCCAGATGACAAGGTGCCAGAGCAAATGCTGCAAATAGGATGCGGGATCCCTTAAAGGGACTTGGAAGGAACAGACTGGACATAAAAGGACCTGTTCAGGTTGTAGAGAGGAAAGACCAGTCTGGTATTGGTTAACCCAAATACTGAGACGAGTGGCATGAATCCTGTTGAATCAAAAGAATAGACCAGAGAAAAATGTAAACAAAATAAGAGTCACTTCCTTTGTCCTCTCCTATTCCTCCTACAGCTCTAATTCCTGCCTTCCATGCTACTCTTGTTTCTTGTAATCTGTTTTGTAAGTTCCTTCGCCTTTATCTGAGAAGGAAGGGCAGGCGTCTACGGCCGTGGTGCCTAGCTCTGACTTTCAGTCTTTCTTTTACCTTTGGAGAAGGGGCAAGTGCAAAAGGCCACAGCACCTGACCCCATCCTCCAGTCTTTCTCTTTTACCTTGGAGAAGGGGTGGGGTGCCAAAGGCCATGGCACCTAACCCCAACCTCCAGACTTCTCATCCCTCCACACATCTCTCTTCTCATAGGGGTGGTTTGGACAAAAGGATGTTAAAAGTTCTTCTTTATTGTCTTCTTATCATAAATTTCTCTCAAGTTCAACTTTCCCAGACGGAAGTAAAGGAATCATATAAGTGAATCCTGTTAGCTAACTACAAAATAGGTGTTGATAAGCAGACTAGACTGGAAGGACAAGGTCTTTTGGATGTATTTTATCTCTCAGCCAGCATTGGTGCAAACTCCAAATATTAGAAAAAGGCCCACAAACCCCTCAACTCTAACTATTGGACACAGCCTTTAAAGTCTTTAACAACTGGGAGGAGAAAAGAATGCAGGACCAAAAACATAAGATAAACTTACTGCTTGCAGTCCAAGACATCGAAATGGGGAAAAGCTCACCATCTGCTACCTGGATATGCTGATGACTAGTGAAGA
>NW_007163517.1:0-720 GCF_000164805.1 Carlito syrichta
AGTCATCTGAATTACTTTCCTAGCTACCTAGCTATCCAGCAGGCTAGTCAGCTGACTTAACTAACTGACTTAACGAAGTAGCCAGCTGGCTAGCCAGTAGACTTAACTAGCTGGCTACTTAGCTAGACAGGTAAATAGCTAGCTGACTTATCTAGCTGACATAACTAGACACCTGATGACTATCCAGCTGACTTAACTAGCTACATACCTACATAGCCCGCTGGCTTGCCAGCTGACTTAACACCTAATTACCTAGTTAACATGCTGTCCAGCATGCCGATTTAACTAGGTGACTTAACTAGCTAGCTAGCTGGCTAGCCAGCTGACTTAACTTGCTAGCTAGCTGGTAAGCTGGCTGACTTAAGTAGCTAGCTATTCTGCTATGCAGTTGGCTAGCCTGCTGACTTACCTCACTGACTTAACTAGCTAGCAAGCTGACTTAGCTAGCTGACTTAACTAGCTAGCTATCAAGCTAGCCAGCTGACTTAGCTAGCTGAATTTACTAGCTAGCTACCTAGCTAGCTACCATGTAGCTAGCTGACTTAACTAGCTGACTTATCTATCTAGTTAGCTGACATATCCAGTTGACTTAACTAGCTACCTACGTAGCTAGCCAGAGGACTTAAATAGCTGAAATAACTAGTGAGGCGCAGGCTACCCATCTGATGTAACTAGCTTTTTAACCAGCTAGCCAGCTGACTAGTCAACTGACATAACGAG
>NW_007163518.1:0-449 GCF_000164805.1 Carlito syrichta
AGGTGACTTAACTAGCTAGCTAGCTGGCTAGCCAGCTGACTTAACTTGCTAGCTAACTGGCTAGCCAGCTGACTTAAGTAGCTAGCTATTCTACTATGCAGTTGGCTAGCCTGCTGACTTACCTCACTGACTTAACTAGTTAGCAAGCTGACTTAGCTAGCTGACTTAACTAGCTAGCTACCAAGCTAGCCAGCTGACTTAACTAGCTGAATTTACTAGCTAGCTACCTAGCTAGCTACCATGTAGCTAGCTGATTTAACTAGCTGACTTATCTATCTAGTTAGCTGACATATCCAGCTGACTTAACTAGCTACCTAAGTAGCTAGCCAGAGGACTTAAATAGCTGAAATAACTAGCAAGGAGCAGGCTACCCATCTGATGTAACTAGGTTTTTAACCAGCTAGCCAGCTGACTAGTCAACTGACATAACGAGCTGACTTAGCTAGCTA
>NW_007163519.1:0-869 GCF_000164805.1 Carlito syrichta
ACTAGGCATCTGCCTTAAGTAGCTTGCTACCCTGCTAGGTAACTGGCTGCAGGGTGACTTAACTAACTGACTTAACTAGATAGCCAACTGCCTTATCTAACTGACTTAATTAGCTAGATACCTAGCTAGCCACTTGACTTAACTATATGACTTAACTATCTAGCTACCTAGCTAGAAACCTGGCTGGCCAGATGACTTAACTAGGTGACTTAACCTGCTGGCCAGTTGACTGGCCAGCTGATTAACTAGCTAACCAGCTGGCTGACCAGCTAAATTAACTAGCCATCTTAACCAGCTAGCTAGCTGGCTAGCCAGCTGACTTAACTAGCTAACTACCTAGATAGCCAGTGGGAAAGCAAACTGAATCATCTAGCTGACTTAACTAGCTATCCCTCTAGAAGCCAGCTGACTTAAGTAACGTGCTACCTAGATAGACATCTGGCTTGCCAACTGATTTAACTACTTGACTTAAATAACTAACCATGTGCCTAGCCAGCTGACTCTACTAGATGACTTAACTAGTGAGCCAGATGCCTAGCCAGCTGACTTAATTAGCTCTCTACCTACCTAGATATCTGGGTAGCCTGTTGAATTATCTAGTTGACTTATTTAGCTAGCCAGCTGGCTAGCCAACTGAGTTAACTATCTCGCTATCTAGCTAGTCTGCTGTCAAACCACCTGACATAACTAGCCGATTTACATAGCTGGCCTGATTGTTATTCAGTTGAGTTAACTAGCATGCTATATAGCTAGCCAGCTGGCTAGACAGCTGACTTAACTTGGTGACTTAACTATCTAGCCAGCGGGATAGACAGCTGATTTAAATATCTAGCTACATAGCTAGCCAGCTGTCAAGCCAGCTGTCTTAA
>NW_007163520.1:0-695 GCF_000164805.1 Carlito syrichta
CAGCCAGGTGACTAAACTAGCTGACTTAACTAGATATCCAGTTTGATAGCCAGCTGACTTAACTAGCGCTCTAACACTCTAGCCACCTGGATAGCCAGCTGACTTAACTAGCTGACTTAATTAGCTAGCCAGCTGGCTAGCCAACTGACTTAACAAAGTCAGTAGCTAGCCAGCCAGCTGGATAGCCAGCTCACTTAACTAGCTCTCTTAACTAGCTGGTCTGCTTGCTAGCCAATTGAATTAGGTAGCTTGCTACATAGCTAGCCAGCTGGCTATCCAGTTGAATTACCAAACTTACTTATCTAGCTATCCATCTGTCTAGCCAGCTGACTTAACTAGCAGGCTACCTAGGGAGCCAGATGGCTTGTCAGCTGACTTAACTAGGTGACTAATCTAGCTATACAGCTGGCTAAACAGCTGACATAACTAGTTAGCTACCTAGCTAGCAAACTGGCTAGCCATCTGACTTAAGTAGCTCTCTACCTCTCTAACCACTTAGATAGCAAGTGACTTAACAAGCTGACTTAATTAGCTAGACAGCTGGCTAGGCAACAGATTTAACTATGTCACTACTTAACTAGAGATCTGGCTAGCCAGCTGACTTACCTATCTGTCTTAACTAGCTGTCCTACTATCTAACCTGTTGAATTAACTTGCTTACTACATAGCTAGTGAACTGGCTATCCAGTTGAATT
>NW_007163521.1:0-658 GCF_000164805.1 Carlito syrichta
CAGACCTGGTATTGGCAAATACTTTTTCCCAGTTTGTAGGCTGTCTCCCTGCTCTCTTAACGGTTTCTTTGGCTTTGCAGAAGCTTGTCAGTTTAATAAGGTCCCACTTGTCTATCTTCTCTCTTATGGCCTGTGGGTTTTGGTTTGTTCAGGATTTGAATGCCAGTTCCGATTTCTATGAGGGTATTTCCTTCATTTTCTAAAGTTTTTATGGTTTGAGGTTTTACATTTAGGTCTCTGATCCATTTGGAGTTAACCTTTGTGCATGGAGATAGATAGGGGTCCTGTTTCAATCTTCTGCATGTGGTCAGACAGTTTTCCCAGCACCATTTACTGAATAGGTTCTCCTCTCCCCAGTGGTAGGTGGTGAAGGCTTTGTCAAAGAGGAGTTGGTTGAGAAATTGAGGTTTTGCTTTTGGAATCTCAATTCTATTCCATTGATCTATATGCCTGTTCCTATACCAATATCAAGTTCTTTTGATGACTGTAGGGTTATAGTAAAGTTTGAAGTCTGGTAATGTGATACCACCTGCTTTATTTATTTATTTATTTTTTTGCTGAGGATTGTTCTGGCTATTCTTGGACGTTTGTGTTTCCATATGGATTCTTGTGTTGCTTTTTCTACGTCTGAGAAGAATGTTGCTGGTAATTTGATGCG
>NW_007163522.1:0-581 GCF_000164805.1 Carlito syrichta
TAGCCAGCTGATAACTAGCTGATGAAACTTGTTAGACAGCTAAACACCTGACTTAATTAGCTCTCTACCTAGCTAGATAGCAGGCTAGTCAGTTGACTTAACTAGCTGACTTAATTAGCTAGACTGCTGGCAAGCTACCTATCTAGCCAGCTTCAAGTCAACTGACTTAGCTAGCTAATGTAAACAGCTGGCCTGATTGCTAGTCAGCAGAATTAACCACGTTTATATATAGATAGCCAGGTGGCTAGCAAGCTGACATAACTAGTCGACTTAACTAAATTGCCAGCTGTCTAGCCAGCTGACGTAAGTAGCTAGCTACCTAGCTAGCCACTGGAAAGTCAGCTCACTTAAATAGGTGACTATACTAGATTGCCAGTGGGACAGACAGTTGACTTAAGTATCTAGCTACCTAACTAGACAGCTGTCTACCCAGCTGAATTAACCAGCTGACTTAACTAACTAGCTACCTACATAGCCTGCTGACGTGCCAGCTGACTTAAGTACTTAGCTACCTGGATAACCAGCTGACTATTGAGCTGACTTAACTAGGTTATTTAACTAACTAGTTAACTGGCTAGCCA
>NW_007163523.1:0-386 GCF_000164805.1 Carlito syrichta
AAACAAGAATCAGGATTTAGAAGCTGGAACATAGGTAACAGCAGTCCTCATATGCAGAATATACACGACCTTTAGCTAAGGAGAAATAAGAAACCCCTTTTAAACGATTCCCCCATCACAATATCTACATGACATCTTGCTAATGGCAAAACAAGAATCAGGGTTTCCAAACAGGATTCTGGGGAAAGGGCGTCCACATATACAGGACATTACACGGCCCCTCACTAAGGATGAATAAGGAATCTGTGAAACAGTAGTCCACAATCCAAAAAAATTTTTCAGGGTGTCTTGCTGCGGTATAAACAAGAATCAAGGCTTCGAGCTCAACTCATGTTTCGGAGATACGTGGCTTGTGGGTATTATGAATCAGTCATTTCAGGACTCCA
>NW_007163524.1:0-771 GCF_000164805.1 Carlito syrichta
GACTTAACTAGTCAGCCAGTAAGAGCCGACAGTTGGGCTGATTTTAACTAATTGTCCAGTAAGTGATCCGACAGGAAAGATGGCTTAACTAGTAAGCCAATGAGTGAACCGACTTGTCAGTTGACTTAACTATACAGCTAGAGAGTGAACTGACTTCTAGGTTGACTTTATTCAACTGGTGAGTGAGCCGACTGGTCAGAGGACTTAACTAGTAGCCCAGCCAGTGAAGTGACCAGGGAGTCAACTTAACCTGTCGACTGGCGAGTGAGGTGACAAGTGAACTGCCTTAACTACTTAGCTGATGGGTGAGCTGACTTTTGAGCTAACTTAACTATTCAGCTGGAGAGAAAGCCGACTAGCTAGCTAACCTGTTGGCCTGTGGGGGAGCCAAAATTTAGTTTACCTTTTGGCTGGTGAGTGAGCCGACTAGTTTGCAGAATGGTTGGCAGGCAAGGGAGCCGATTAGTTAGCTGATCTGATGGAAAGTGAGTGATCCCACTGGTTAGATGACCAGCTAGCTGAGTTGATAGCTGAATAGTTAGCTAAGTAAATAGCTGATTTACTAGCTGACTTAACTAGCTAGCTGACTAGCTAGCTGGCTATGTAGCTGACATAACTGGATACCAAACAAGCTACCTAGCTTTATAGCTAGCTGACTTAGCTAGCTAGCTAACTGGCTAGATAGCTGGATAGGTGATTTAACTATTGAGTTGACCAGCTAGCTAGCTGACAACCAAGTTGAATAACTAGCTGACTAGCAAGTTGAATAGC
>NW_007163525.1:0-430 GCF_000164805.1 Carlito syrichta
CTTAAGTCAGTTGCCTAAACAGCTATACAGACAACTTGCTAGTCAGCTAGTAAAGTCAACTAGATATCCAGCTAGATAATTAAGCCAGCTAGCAACTCAGCTAACTATTCAGCTAGCTAGTTAAGCCAGCTAGCTATACAGCTTGCTAGTCAGATAGGTAGCTGGTGAACTAGATAGGTAAGTCAGCCAGCCAGCTGATTAGCCAGGTAGCTAACTAGTTAAGTCAGCTAGCTAGACAGCTAGATAGCTTGTCTGCTATCTAGCTATGTCAGCTAGATAGCCAGCTAGCTAGACAGCTAGCTAGTTATGTCAGCTAGCAAATCAGCTAGTTATTTCACTTACTAGTAGGCTATCAAGTCAACTAGCTGCCCATCTAACTAGTGGGCTTGGTCACTTTCCATCAGGTTAGCTTACTAGTTGGCTCCCTCAC
>NW_007163526.1:0-700 GCF_000164805.1 Carlito syrichta
TAGCCAACTGACTTAATTAGCTAGCTAAGTACCTAGCCACCTAGCCAGTTAGACTGCCAGGTAGCTAGCTAGTAAGCCAGCTGGCTAGCCATCTAGCCAACCAGGTAGCTACCTAGTTAAGTCAGCTGGCTAGCCAGCTAGCCAGCCAACTAGCTAGTCAGCTATTTAAGTCAGCTAGCCAGCCAGCTAGCTAGTTAAGTCAGCTAGCAAGTCAGTTAAATATTCAGCTAGCTAGTTGAGTCAGCTAACTAGTCAGATTGCTTGTCAAATAGCTAGTTACATCAGCTAGCTAGTCACCTAGCTAGTCAGATAGATAATTAAGTCAGTTAGCCTGCTAACTAGCCAGTTAGCTAGCTAGTTAAGTCAGCTTTCTAGACAGCTAGATAGCTTGTTTGCTAGCTAGTTAAGTTAGCTAGCAAACCAGGTAATTACTTGGCTAACTAGTCAGCTAGCAACTCAGCTAACTGGTCAGCTAACTAGTGGGTTCGTTCGTTTTCCATCAAGTCAGCTAAATATCCGGCTCGCTCGCCTGCCAACCTGTCAGCAAACTAGTCACCTCATTCGCCAGCCAACATGTCAACTAACTTGTTGATTTACTTGCAGGCCAACAGATCAGCGAACTAGTCAGCTTGCTTGCCAGCCGACTAGCTAAGTCAGCTCACAGGTTGGCTCACTCACTGGCTGTATAAGTAAGGCAGCT
>NW_007163527.1:0-755 GCF_000164805.1 Carlito syrichta
TCGTGAAGTCAGCTTGTTCAGTCAGCTGGCTAGCTGCTGGATAGCTATGAAGCTAGGCAATTAAGTCATCTGGATAGCCAGCTGGCTAGCTAGGTAGTTAGTTAGTTATGTCAGCTGTCTAGTCAGCTGGCTAGCTAGTTAAGTCACATAGTTAAGTCAGCTGACTAGCCAGCTGGCTAGCTAGGGAGCTTCCTAGTTAAGTCAGTTGGATAGCAAGCTGTCTATCTAGATAAGTCACCTAGTTAATTCAGTTGGATAACCAGCTGCCTAGCTTAGTAGCAAGCTAGTTAATTCAACTGACTAGAAAGCAGGATAGCTAGTTAAGACAGCTAGTTAAGTCAGTTGGTTAGCCAGTTATCTGGCTATGTAGTGACATAGTTAAGTCAGTTGCCTAGCCAGCTGTCCGGCTAATAAAGACAGTTAGTTAAGTCAGCTTGCTTCCCCTGTGACTAGAGAGGTAGAGAGCTAGTTAAGTCAGCTAGCTAGCCAGCTTGCTAGCTATGTAGCTAGCTTGTTATGTCAGCTGTCTAGCCAGCTGGCTAACTAGTTATGTCACCTAGTTAAGTCAGCTGATGAGCCAGCTGTCTAGCTAGGTAGCCTACTCTTTAAGTCAGCTGGCTACACAAGTGGCTAGCTAGATAAGTCACCTAGTTAATTCAACTGGATAGCCAGCTGGCTAGCTATGTAGCAAGCTAGTTAATTCATCTGGCTAGAAACAAGGCCAGATAGTTTATATAGCTAGTTAAGCCAGCTAG
>NW_007163528.1:0-885 GCF_000164805.1 Carlito syrichta
AACTAGGTGACATAACAAGATAGCCTCATGGCTAGCCAGCCCACTTAACTAGATACCTACCTAAATAGTCCACTGGCTTGCCAGTTGAGTTAACTACCTAACTACCTAGCTAACATGCTGACCAACGAGCTGACTTAACTGTGTGACCTAACTAGCTAGCCAACTGGCTAACCAGCTGATTTAACTAGCTAGCTACTCTGCTTTGCAGCTGGCTAGACAGCTGACTTAACTAAATGACTTAACTAGCTAGCTACCTAGCTAGCCAGATGACTTAAATAGCTAACTTAACTAGCAACTACCTAGCTAGCCTGCTAGCTAGGCAGCTGACTTAACTAGCTTACATATTCTGCTAGCCAGCTGGCTGTCCAGTTGACTTAGCTAGCTGATTTAAGTAGCTAGAGTACTGGCTGTCCAGCTGAATTAACTAGCTGACTAAAGCAGCTAGCCAGCTGGCTAGCCAGCTGACTTAACTAGCTATCTACCTAACTAGCTAGCTTGGAAGCCAAATTAATTAATTAGCTGACAGCTTTCTAGTCAGCTGGATATCCAGCTGGCTTAACTAGCTTGCTACCTAGCTAGCCAGCTGGGAAGCCAGCTGAATTAACGAGTTGACTTAACCTGCTAGACAACTGGCTAACCAACTGACTTCAACTACCTTACTTAACTAGTTAGCCAGTTGGCTAGCCAGCTGACTTAACTAGCTCCCTACATAGCTAGCTAGCTGGATAGCCTGCTCACTTAACTAGCTGACTTAATTACCTAGCAACCTGGATAGCCAACTGAAAAAACTCGCTCGCCTTTTAGTTAGCCAACTGGCTAGCCAGCTGACTTAATTAGCTGACATAAATAGCAGGACCTGCTTGCTAGTCAGCTGAATTAAGTGGA
>NW_007163529.1:0-736 GCF_000164805.1 Carlito syrichta
TCTGCTTGGCAGCTGGCTAGACAGCTGACTTAACTAAATGACTTAACTAGCTAGCTACCTAGCTAGCCAGATGACTTAAATAGCTAACTTAACTAGCAACTACCTAGCTAGCCTGCTAGCTAGGCAGCTGACTTAACTAGCTTACATATTCTGCTAGCCAGCTGGCTGTCCAGTTGACTTAGCTAGCTGATTTAAGTAGCTAGAGTACTGGCTGTCCAGCTGAATTAAGTAGCTGACTAAAGCAGCTAGCCAGCTGGCTAGTCAGCTGACTTAACTAGCTATCTACCTAACTAGCTAGCTTGGAAGCCAAATTAATTAATTAGCTGACAGCTTTCTAGTCAGCTGGATATCCAGCTGGCTTAACTAGCTTGCTACCTAGCTAGCCAGCTGGGAAGCCAGCTGAATTAACGAGTTGACTTAACCTGCTAGACAACTGGCTAACCAACTGACTCAACTACCTTACTTAACTAGTTAGCCAGTTGGCTAGCCAGCTGACTTAACTAGCTCCCTACATAGCTAGCTAGCTGGATAGCCTGCTCACTTAACTAGCTGACTTAATTACCTAGCAACCTGGATAGCCAACTGAAAAAACTTGCTCGCCTTTTAGTTAGCCAACTTTCTAGCCAGCTGACTTAATTAGCTGACATAAATAGCAGGCCTGCTTGCTAGTCAGCTGAATTAAGTTACTGGCTATATACTTAGCCAGCTGGTTAGCCAGTTGACTAAACTAGGTGAC
>NW_007163530.1:0-707 GCF_000164805.1 Carlito syrichta
AGCTAACTTAACTAGCAACTACCTAGCTAGCCTGCTAGCTAGGCAGCTGACTTAACTAGCTTACATATTCTGCTAGCCAGCTGGCTGTCCAGTTGACTTAACTAGCTGATTTAAGTAGCTAGAGTACTGGCTGTCCAGCTGAATTAACTAGCTGACTAAAGCAGCTAGCCAGCTGGCTAGCCAGCTGACTTAACTAGCTATCTACCTAACTAGCTAGCTTGGAAGCCAAATTAATTAATTAGCTGACAGCTTTCTAGTCAGCTGGATATCCAGCTGGCTTAACTAGCTTGCTACCTAGCTAGCCAGCTGGGAAGCCAGCTGAATTAACGAGTTGACTTAACCTGCTAGACAACTGGCTAACCAACTGACTCAACTACCTTACTTAACTAGTTAGCCAGTTGGCTAGCCAGCTGACTTAACTAGCTCCCTACATAGCTAGCTAGCTGGATAGCCTGCTCACTTAACTAGCTGACTTAATTACCTAGCAACCTGGATAGCCAACTGAAAAAACTTGCTCGCCTTTTAGTTAGCCAACTGGCTAGCCAGCTGACTTAATTAGCTGACATAAATAGCAAGCCTGCTTGCTAGTCAGCTGAATTAAAGTTGCTGACTATATACTTAGCCAGCTGGTTTAGCCAGTTGACTAATCTAAGTGACTTAACAAGCTAGCCAGCTGCTAGGTCAGCTGAGTTAATTAGCAAGATTCC
>NW_007163531.1:0-811 GCF_000164805.1 Carlito syrichta
TCACTCTCGTCATTTACAGCCTGCCTTTTGGAACTTTGGAGCTCTGGAACTCCGGGTCCACCCTGGCTGAGGCACACGGCATGAGACCCCAAGCCAGAGGACCCAGACAAGCGGAGAAAAACAGATCTGCTTAAACTGCCTTGCCATTCTCCAGGCAGAGACTTCCATTGCCCTGCCCACCTAGCAACAAACTTTACCTCATTTCCTAAGGCCAGGTATTGCAGCGTGCGGGGAAGTTTTGGGTCCCTGCTCCCTCCAGCTCTCTCTCCGGCCCGGCACCCAGCACCGCAGTTCGCACAGGGAGGCTCTGAGCGCCCGCCCCTCAGAGACACCGGTTCCATTACTGGCTGAATACTCTGTAGGGACCCAGTGCCACTCTCGTCATTTACAGCCTGCCTTTTGGAACTTTGGAGCTCTGGAACTCCGGGTCCACCCTGGCTGAGGCACACAGCATGAGACCCCAAGCCAGAGGACCCAGACAAGCGGAGAAAAACAGACCTGCTTAAACTGCCTTGCCATTCTCCAGGCAGAAACTTCCATTGCCCCGCCCACCTAGCAACAAACTTTACCTCAGCTCCTAAGGCAACAGTGTGAAACAGGAGACAAAGCCCCACCCCTATGCTGCAACGAAAAACAAAAGGGAGAGGCTGGAATCGGAGATCACAGAAGTGACTCTAGTCTGATCGCTTATTTTGACCTATGATTTTATCATTGAAACTGTTGGTCTAGATTACGTTTGGTGTTTACCTTCTGACTTATACTGTTTCTTGATTTTTTTGGGCCTGTCTCTGTTTAGCTATCAGTATTCTTT
>NW_007163532.1:0-823 GCF_000164805.1 Carlito syrichta
ATCTGCTTAAACTGCCTTGCCATTCTCCAGGCAGAGATTTCCATTGCCCTGCCCACCTATCAACAAACTTTACCTCATTTCCTAAGGCCAGGTATTGCAGCGTGCGGGGAAGTTTTGGGTCCCTGCTCCCTCCAGTTCTCTCCCCGGCCTGGCACCCGGCACCGCAGGTCACACAGGGAGGCTCTGAGCACCCGCCCCTCAGAGACACCGGTTCCATTACTGGCTGAATACTCTGTAGGGTCCCAGCGCCACTCTCGTCATTTACAGCCTGCCCTTTGGAACTTTGGAGCTCTGGAACTCCGGGTCCACCTTGGCTGAGGCACTCAGCATGAGACCCCAAGCCAGAGGACCCAGACAAGTGGAGAAAAACAGATCTGCTTAAACTGCCTTGCCATTCTCCAGGCAGAGACTTCCATTGCCCCGCCCACCTAGCAACAAACTTTACCTCAACTCCTAAGGCAACAGTGTGAAACAGGAGACAAAGCCCCACCCCTATGCTGCAACGAAAAACAAAAGGGAGAGGCTGGAATCAGAGATCACAGAAGTGACTCTAGACTGATTGCTTATTTTGACTTATGATTTTATCATTGAAACTGTTGGTCTAGATTACGTTTGGTGTTTACCTTCTGACTTATACTGTTTCTTGATTTTTTTGGCCTGTCTCTGTTTAGCTATCAGTATTCTTTAGGGAATCTTTCTTACCTGTCTTTTTTCACTTCTTCCCAGCCCTGTGTCTCTCTCTCACCTGATAGTTGGTATGTATATCTGTTTTCCCTCTTGCACTTCTCTCTTTCGCTTATTTTGACTTATGATTTTATCATTG
>NW_007163533.1:0-4858 GCF_000164805.1 Carlito syrichta
GGAGAATAGAATTATTAACATCTGTCCAGTCCATGCAGAGAAAAAGTTCTATTCTAGGGGCTGGTTTTACTTCTAGTGGATCTTATCATGAGATGTTAAGAAATGAATCTACCAAAAAAAAAGCAATCAGAGTATTAGGAGTAGCGATCACATCCTTGGGAGGACAGATCAGAGTTGAAAAGACATAAATAATTAGGAAGAAGAGATGGGACTATTACCCAGTAATAAAGTTAGAGGTACTAGGAGAAATAAATGTGTAGGATATAGTAGGGGCAACAAAGAAGAAGATGGTCAGATCCATTTATGGGAACTCAGAAAATTCTCTGAAGAGTTGAAAAATCACTGAGCTGAGTATTGACCAGTAAGCAATACGATTCCAAATAATGGAGGAGATAAATGGAGTGTGCATTGGAGTTAGAGCTCATATAACAAAGGAAAGTGCCAGAAAACATGGAGATAGAGCAAGAGAAAATTTTCAAGGGGGACACAAAACAGTAAATAATCAAAACAGTAGACCTATTGTGTGGCCTTTCCAACACCAACCAATTCTTCAATTCTCCCACACCAATGAGGTTCAATTCTGACACTACCTTGAGTTAGCAGCAGATCCCATAAATGGCAGGGCTCAATCCCACAAGACTGCCCACATTTCAGTCACCAGCTGCAAACGGGGCCCTCAGACTACCCACATGTCTTCCTGGCCAATTACAAATTGAGGTGTTTCAAACCCCTCTTCAGTTCTGATAATTATAATTATGATTTTCTGTTGAATTGATCCTTTTATCATTATGAAAGATTCGCATTTATCTCTAATTATACTCTTTGTTGAGAAGTGTGCTTTATTTGATGTTAATATCACCACTCCAGCATTCTCTAGGGTGTTTCACTCCCCACTTCAGGTTTAATAATTTGCTAGAATGACTCACAGAATGCAGGAAAGCACTTTACTTATAATCACTAGTTTATTATAAAGGATCCACTCAGGACCATTTAAATGGAAGAGATGCAAAGACAAGCTATGGCAGGTGAGTGGTGGTGGTGGTGCAAAACAACTCTCCCAGCACATCAGTGTGCACCAACCAGAAGCACTATGTACTCTGTTAAGGGATTTTTATCAAAGCTTCATTATGTTAAATCCACTCTTCATCTCCCCTCCTCAAGGTGGAGGGGGCATTAGAGAAGTTGAAATTTTGGGTCCTCTGGTCAAGTGGGGTTTTTCTGGTAAGCAGCCCCCCTCCTGAAGCTATCTAGGTCCCTCTTCTCCTGAGCCATCTCATTAGCACAGGATCAAACACCACTCAGAGAATCTCAAGAGCTTTAGGACATTTGTTCCAGGGACAAAGACCAAATATTACTTCAAATATGGTCGAATAAAACCTGCTCTATAACAACTGACAGTGCCGTTTGTGGCTGTTTGAATTTAAATTAATAAAATTTATATACAATAATTTGAAATGCTGTTCTTGGTTGCACTAGCCACCTTTCAAGTACTCAATAGCCACATGTGGGTAGTGGCTATCATACTGGATAGTGTAGATGTAGAATATTTTGTCACAGAAAGTTCTACTAGATGCTGTCAAAAATAGAGAATGTCAAAATTTAAAAAGCAAGACTCAGTTATGTGTGGTCTGCAAGATTCACTTTATAAAGACCCAAGAATAGACACTATACAAACAATAAGTGTAAGAATGCTGGAATGACAATATTAATGTCAAATAAAGCAGATTTCTCAACATAGAGGATAGAGATACATGGGACTCTTTCATAATGATAAAAAGATCAGTTCAGGAGGAAATCATAATTATAAATGTTCATATACCTTATAACAGAGCCTCCAATACATGAAGCAGAACTAAGAGAATCAAAAGTAAACATAAACAATTCCACAGTCATATTTGGAGATTTTAATGTCCCTCTCAATAACTAAACAAAGGATTCAGAAAGAATATAGGTGGTGTGGGCAACTCTATAGACTTCTGTGTGTTGTGGGTTGGGTATGGCCAGAGTCATGGGTTGGTGAGAAGAATTTTCCTAAACAGATATTAATTAGGAAAGGTAGGTTTATTAAAAGGAAGATTGTTGCCTAATCAATCTTTTAAAAAAGGATTTATGTTTTCACCTTTATTGAATTCTAAATATTAATATATCGCCCAAATGAACAAAGTTTTATTGTTGTTGTTTGCTTGTTTGTTGTCTGTTCCAATTTCAATTTTAGTTTTTAATTTGAATGTAGGTTTTCAAGTTCCCCAGAAATGTTTTAGTTGGATAAGGAATGCATCCAACAGGGTATTTTGTTAAATCCAAAGTTCACAATTTTTAAATGCTTTACATGAGACAGCAAAGTTGGCAAAATGTGGCACTTTTTCAAAGTGGAACTTTCTCTCTCTTCCTTTTTATCACCACCTCCCCTGCTCATTCCATTAAAATATCCAAGATATAGGTGACTTAGACCCATCTATTTGACAATAATTATGATTCCTTGCCCTATTTAGACTTTAGTTTTCCAAAACTTTCCTTCTATTTGGAAAGACCATCTAAATATTTTGCCCATTTATGGTCTATAGAAACCAGAATCCATTTCAAATTTATTTCCTGCCAGGAAACCACATTTATTTTTATTTTTTTATAATCAATATTTTTTATTATGATATTGTGGGGGACAGTTAAGGAGGAAACCACATTTATATTTCCATTTGGACTTAATCTGTCTCCATTGTAATTGCTTATAAAAACACCAACCCTGGTTAAATTCAACTTTGGTCCTTTTCCTCTCCTACAAACATCTGAATATAACTAGAAGCAAACACAATCATCCAAACCATTGTAATTGCAAATTCATCAGCACTGACATCAACTTACAATTCTATCACATTCTCTAAGTTAACTCACTTTCTCATTCCCCAAGGTAAAGATTTGGCATTTTGTCCTTTCTCATTAAACTCCAATACCCTGTCCTTACTCTTATTTGATGGCCTTGATTCTTCTATCATTGAGAAAATATGGGCAACAAGAATAAAATTTTCCCATGCCTTCATCACCAAATTTACCAACTTACTTGCATCTATACTCATATAATCAGTCTTCTTTCCTATGATAATGGCAAAATGATGCTGTTTCTATCTAAGAAAAAACATACAATTGTACATAGGATTACATCAGCCTCACTTACTCTAGGATATTCTCCTGCAATTGGTCCTTATTCTCCTCATCATTATTTTCCCTCTATCATCAGATAATTTTTGTACCAGCTGCAATAGTTTATTTTCATTGTTATAAAGAAATACCTGGGGCTGAGTAATTTACATGGAAAATAGGTTTATTGGCTCACAGTTCTGCGTTGCACCAACATCTACTGGACATGAGGAGATGGTATGTCACATAATGAGAGTGAGAACAGGGGAAGAGAAGTAGGTGCCAGACTCTTTTAAACAAGCAACTCACACAAATAGAGTGAGAAAATCTCATTTCCCCAAGAATAAAAGCAATACATTCAGGAAAAATGCCACCCCATGACCAAAGGCCCCATCTCCAACACTGGGAATCACATTTCAGCATGAGATTTGGAGGAGACCACCATCCAGACTAGATCACCAGCTTAAAAAACATGCCACAATACCCCTCACCTTAAGGAAAAGTCTTTTATACTCCACGTTTTTCCAACTATTATTTCATGTTTTGCCTCTTTTCACAGAAACATCCCTCAGATGAATCGTACATCCTTACACTTTCCACTCGTCCCTTCACTCTCTGGAACTCAAAAGATCAAAAAATGGGTTGGCTTTACCTTTGAAAGATAACTAAATGTTGACACTTTTTACCACCTTCTTGATCTCCAACCTATTCTAAAGAACCACCTTTTCTCACCTGAACTAGTACTTCAGCCTCCCAATAAATCTTCCAGCGTTCTTCATCAGCCCTACCCAAGCAGTCGGAGGGATACTTTTAAAACATAAGTTAGATTCTGCCACTCTTCTGCCAAAATTCCGCCAGAGGATTTTCCTCTTGCTCAGAAAAAAATCCAAACCTGAGATAATGATCTGTGAAGCTCTGCACAATCTGGTCCTCCATTGATGCTGTGATGTCATCTCCTACTCATTTTCATTCAGACCTCTTCTCCCCTCAACCATCTTGCTCCTCTCATGCCGTCCTACTTGATAATCTGTGAGCACATCATGACCCCTGCCTCAGAGCCTGGCCCTGGCTCTTCCCTTGCCTGGGAAGATTCTCCCTCATGTACCTGCATGTTGTTTTCTCAGTCCAAATCTCAGACCAAAGCCTGCTTCTTGACTATATTGGCCTCACCTAATCCCCTATGTCTGTCTTCTCACTCTACATTCTTTTTCTGCATGATGCTTATCATTACTTAAATATAACAGGTTTTTTTCCTCCTATAATATAAGCCACATAAGAAGAGGGGCATGTTTTATTCATTTCTCTATTCTTAGCATCCAGAACAGCGTCTTTCATGTAACCACTCTCAATAAATACTTGTTGGTTGAATAATAATATCACGTTTGACCTTCCATCATATAATTTATCTAAACTCCATAGCCTGTGTATATAGTGCATAAGTATGTCTTTTTTCCACATATGTGCAAAGTATTTTCATTAGAGCAAGGAATGGTGCCAACACTACACCTGCATTTACATACATTGTCTGTTTTATCTCCTACAAGATCTCTGAGATAAGGATTATATTGTCCACATTTTATAGATGCAGAAACAAATTTAGAGAAATTAAAACTGCATCATAGCTACAATTCACCAACCACAAACCTGACCCCAAAACCAAATGCTCTACCAATTTCTTTACATTTTAGTTTGATTTTCTAGCACCTTTGTCCAACCTGTGTTATTG
>NW_007163534.1:0-1018 GCF_000164805.1 Carlito syrichta
AGAAATTAAAACTGCATCATAGCTACAATTCACCAACCACAAACCTGACCCCAAAACCAAATGCTCAACCAATTTCTTTACATTTTAGTTTGATTTTCTAGCACCTTTGTCCAACCTGTGTTATTGGCTGAAATATTCATCAAAGTAAGTATCAGGTTAATTCAATGTTAATAAATAGTTTTGAAACTTGGATTTATCAAAATTTCAGGTGAATTAAATACTCGTCAAGAACTATTTTCTCATTTGCCTTTATTTACTTCTACACATATTAATGAAAACACACAATCATGAATGAAAATACACTTAGAATCTCATTCAATAATGGAGTTGTCTAAACTATTGGGTATGAAAGTGGGAAAATACACTATTTCAGCTCAGTGAGTCACTAAAATTTTTATTTTTAGAAATATTTTTGAAGGGAATAAAGCTTGATGTATGTGAAAGCTTGGACATATTATTTTATTCAACAATATATATTTTCAGTAACTTAAACTCTAACACTTTTTTTTTTCATTAATCAGTATTTTTTATTATGGTTTTGTGGGGTACAGTTAAGGGTTAGGTGTACAATGACGTTTCATTCAGGCACCCTGTAGATAAGAAGTGTTTTCCCATCCCCCGACAGATATTTGCTACTGTTAATCCCATCCCCCTCACCCCCATAGTTTCCCAGTACCATCAGTCATTTTCTCATAGTATTGCATTGGATGTTCAAGGTCCATTATATGAGTGAGAACATGTGATATTCGGATTTTTGTTTTTGTGAGAGGTCACTCAGTATTATAGACTCTAGTTCCATCCAGGTTGCAGCGAAATTCATAATTTTGTTCTTTTTTATGGCTGCGTAGTATTCCATCGTGTATATGTACCACTTTTTTTTAAATCCAGTCCTCTTTTGATGGGCAGCATGGTTGTTTCCAGGTTCTTGCTATTGTGAACAATGCTGCGATAAACATACGTGTGCAGGTATCTTTTTTATAGAGTGATTTGTGATCTTCAGGGTATATTCCCAGTAGGG
>NW_007163535.1:0-1450 GCF_000164805.1 Carlito syrichta
AACTCTTATAAGTCCTTTTGGGCCAAAGATATGCCTGCCAAATTCCTTCCATATTCATTTTTAAAAATTATTTATTTATTTTTTATTATGAAGTTGTGGGGTACAGTTAAGGGTTAGGTATACAATTGCGTTTCATTCAGGCACCCTGTTGATATGGGGTGTTTCCTCATTCCCAGACAGATATTTGCTACTGTTAATCCCATCTCCCTCCCCCCACCATAGTTTCCCAGTACTGTCAGTCATTTTCGTATAGTATTGCATTGGATGTTTAAGGTCCATTATATGAGTGAGAACATGTGATACTCGAATCTTTGTTTCTGTGAGAGGTCACTCCATATTGTAGACTCTAGTTCCATCCAGGTTGCTGCGAAATTCATGATTTGGTTCTTTTTTATGGCTGCGTAGTATTCTGTCGTGTATATATACCACATTTTTTTAATCCAGTCCTCTTTTGATGGGCAGCATGGCTGTTTCCAGGTTCTTGCTATAATGAACAACGCTGCGATAAACATGCGTGTGCAGGTATCATTTTTATAGAATGATTTGTGTTCTTCAGGATATATTCCCTGTAGGAGGATTGCGGGGTCATATGGGAGGTTGGTATTTAGGGTTTTTAGGAATCGACACACTGCATTCCACAGAGGTTGCACTAGTTTACACTACCACCAACAGTGTAGATGTGTTCCCTGTTCACCACACCCTCTCCAGCAGCTGTTATTTTTTGAGTTGTTGATAATTGCCATTCTGACTGGGGTTAGGTGGTATCTCAGTGTGGTTTTGATTTGCATCTCCCTGATGATTAGTGAGGTTGAACATTTCTTCATGTGTTTGTTGGCTGCTCGGATGTCTTCCTTTGTGAAGTGTCTGTTCATATCTTTTGCTCATTTTATAATGGCGTTGTTTGTTTTTTTCTTTTCAGCACGTTTGAGTTCCTTGTAGATTCAGGATGTTATGCTTTTGTCAGAACTGGTGTTGGCAAATATTTTTTCCAAGTCTGTAGCCTGTCTCCCTGCTCTCTTGATGGTTTCTTTGACTTTGCAGAAGCTTGTCAGTTTAATAAGGTCCCACTTGTCTATTTTCTCTCTTATGAGCTGTGGATTTTGGGTTTTGTTCAGGAATTGGATGCCACTTCCGATTTCCATGAGGGTATTTCCTTCCTTTTCTAAGGTTCTTATGGTTTGAGGTTTTACATTTAGGACTCTGATCCATTTGGAATTAACCTTTGTGCATGGGGATAGATAGGGGTCCTGTTTCAATCTTCTGCATGTGGTCAGCCAGTTTTCCCAGCACCATTTACTGAATAGGTTCTCCTCTCCCCAGTGGTAGGTGGTGGAGGCTTTGTCGAAGATGAGTTGGTTGAGAAATTGAGGTTTTGCTTCTGGAATCTCAATTCTATTCCATTGATCTATATGCCTGTTCCTATACCAATAACGAGCTGTTTTGATGACTG
>NW_007163536.1:0-762 GCF_000164805.1 Carlito syrichta
GATTAGTGAGGTTGAACATTTCTTCATGTGTTTGTTGGCTGCTCGGATGTCTTCCTTTGTGAAGTGTCTGTTCATATCTTTTGCTCATTTTATAATGGCGTTGTTTGTTTTTTTCTTTTCAGCACGTTTGAGTTCCTTGTAGATTCAGGATGTTATGCTTTTGTCAGAACTGGTGTTGGCAAATATTTTTTCCAAGTCTGTAGCCTGTCTCCCTGCTCTCTTGCTGGTTTCTTTGACTTTGCAGAAGCTTGTCAGTTTAATAAGGTCCCACTTGTCTATTTTCTTTCTTATGAGCTGTGGATTTTGGGTTTTGTTCAGGAATTGGATGCCACTTCCGATTTCCATGAGGGTATTTCCTTCCTTTTCTAAGGTTCTTATGGTTTGAGGTTTTACATTTAGGACTCTGATCCATTTGGAATTAACCTTTGTGCATGGGGATAGATAGGGGTCCTGTTTCAATCTTCTGCATGTGGTCAGCCAGTTTTTCCAGCACCATTTACTGAATAGGTTCTCCTCTCCCCAGTGGTAGGTGGTGGAGGCTTTGTCGAAGATGAGTTGGTTGAGAAATTGAGGTTTTGCTTTTGGAATCTCAATTCTATTCCATTGATCTATATGCCTGTTCCTATACCAATAACGAGCTGTTTTGATGACTGTAGCTTTATAGTAAAGTTTGAAGTCTGGTAATGTGATACCACCTGCTTTGTTTTTTTTTTGCTGAGGATTGCTCTGGCTATTCTTGGACGTTTGTGTTTCCATATGAAG
>NW_007163537.1:0-2585 GCF_000164805.1 Carlito syrichta
ATACTAATTCTCTCAGTCGTGTAATCGGATACTAATTGTCTTATTCGTGTCGTTGGATACTGATTGTATTATTTGATTCATCCAATACTGATTGTCATATTCGTTTCATCGATTACTGATTGTCTTATTCGTGTCATCGGATATTAAGTGTTTTATATGTTTCATCGGATACTAAATGTCTTATTCCTCTCGTCGGATACTAATTGTTTTATTCATGTCGTCGGATACTAATTGTCTTATTCATGTCGACAGATACTAATTTTCTTATTCGTGTCGCCGGATACTAATTGTCTTAATCGTTTCGCCAGATACCAATTGTATTTGTGTCACCGGATACTAATTATCTTAGTCGTGTCACCAGATATTAATGTCTTATTCGTGTGCCGGATATTAATATTAATGTCTTATTTGTGTGCTCGGACACTAATTGTCTTATTCGTGTCACCTGATACTAATTCTCTTATTCGTTTCACCGGATACTAATTGTCTTATTCGTGTCGCCGAATACTAATTGTCGTATTCGTGTCGTCGGATACTGATTGTAATATTCGATTCATCAGATACTGATTGTTTTATTCGTTTCGTCGATTACTGATTGTCTTATTCTTGTCGTCGGATACTAATTGTCTTATTCCTGTCGCCGGGTACTAATTGTCTTATTCTTGTCGCCAGCTACTAATAGTCTTATTCTTGTAGCCGGATACTAATTGTCTTATTCGTGTCGACGGATACTAATTGTCTTCTCCGTGTCATCGGATACTAATTGACTTATTCTTGTCATCAGATATTAATTGTCTTATTCGTGTCATCAGATTCTAATAAACTTATTCTTGTCATCGGATACTAATGGTCTTCTTCATGTCGTCAGATACTAATTGTCTAATTCGTGTCACCGGATACTAATTATCTTATTCGTGTCATAGGATACTAATGGTTTTATTCGGGTCTTCAGTTACTAATTGTCTTATTAGTGTCTTCGGATACAAATTTGGATGCTAAATGTCTTATTCGTGTCATCGGATACTAATTGCATTATTCGTGTAGTCGGATAGTAATTGTCTTAGTCGTGTCGTCGCATATTAATTGTGTTATTCGTGTCTTGGGATACTAAGTGTCTTATTCCTGTTGTAGAATACTAATTTTCTTTTTCGTGTCATCAGATACTAATTGTCTTATTCGTGTTGTCGGATACGAATTGTCATATTTGTTTCGACAGATTCGAATTCTTATTCGTGTCGTCAAACACTAATTGTCTTATTTGTGTCGTCGTACACTAATTTTCTCATTCTTTTCGTCTTGCACTAATTGTATTATTCGTGCCATCGGACACTAATTGTCTTATTCGTGTCGTCGGATACTAATTGTCTTATTCGTGCCATCAGATACTAATTATCTTATTCCTGTCGTTGGATACTAATTGTCTTATTTGTGTCGTCAGATACTAAGTGTCGTATTCGTGTGCTCGGATACTAATTGTCTTATTCGTGCCATCAGATACTAATTATCTTATTCCTGTCGTTGGATACTAATTGTCTTATTTGTGTCGTCGGATACTAAGTGTCGTATTCGTGTGCTCGGATACTAATTGTCTTATTCGTGTCATCGGATACTAATTGTCTTATTTGTGACGTTGGACTAATTTTTTTATTCGTGTCATCAGATACTAATTGTCTTATTCCTGTCGTCGGAAACTAATTGTCTTTTTCGTGTCAACAGATACTAATTTTCATATTTGTTTCATCGTATTCTATTTCTTTTTTTTTTTTTTTTTGAGTTGGAGTCTCACTCTGTCACCCAGACTGGAGTGAAATGGCCGCTCCCGGCTACCGCAGCCTCGACCTGCTGGGCTCCGGCGATCCTTCCATCTCAGCCTTCCAAGTAGCCGGAATTACAGGCATGCGCTACCACGCCCGGCTGATTTTTTGATTTATTGTAGAGATGAGGTCTCGCTGCCCAGGCGGGTCTCGAACCCGCAGGCTCAGGCAATTCACTCACCTCAGCCTCCCAAAGGCGCGGGATTACAGGCTGAGCCACCGAGCCCGGCTGTATTCTATTTCTTATTTGTGTCGTTGGATACTGATTTTATTATTCGATTTGTCGGATACTGATTATCATCTTCGTTTCGTCGATTACTGATTGTTTTATTCGTGTCGTCGGATACTAAATGTCTTATTCGTGTTGCCTGATACTAATTGTCTTATTCATGTCTCCGGATACTAATTGTCTTAGTCGTGTCGCCGGATACTAATTTTCTTATTCGTGTGATCGGATACTAATTGTCTTATTCGTGTCGCCGAATACTAATTGTCTTATTTGTTTCGTTGGATACTGATTGTTTTATTCGATTCGTCGGATACTGATTGTATAATTCGTTTCAATTGCATTCCATTATCTCTATTCCATTCCATTCCGTTACCCTCCATTCCATTCCATTCCATTCCATTACACTGCATTTCATTCCAATCCGTTCTGTGACACTCCATTCCATTCCGTTCCGTTCCGTTAAACTCCATTCCATTCCATTCCATTCAGTTACTCTCCATTCCATTCCATTCCATTCCACTCAATTCCTTTAGTCTCCATTC
>NW_007163538.1:0-796 GCF_000164805.1 Carlito syrichta
TTAATGTCTTATTCGTGTGCCGGATATTAATATTAATGTCTTATTTGTGTGCTCGGACACTAATTGTCTTATTCGTGTCACCTGATACTAATTCTCTTATTCGTTTCACCGGATACTAATTGTCTTATTCGTGTCGCCGAATACTAATTGTATTCGTGTCGTCGGATACTGATTGTAATATTCGATTCATCAGATACTGATTGTTTTATTCGTTTCGTCGATTACTGATTGTCTTATTCTTGTCGTCGGATACTAATTGTCTTATTCCTGTCGCCGGATACTAATTGTCTTATTCTTGTTGCCAGCTACTAATAGTCTTATTCTTGTAGCCGGATACTAATTGTCTTATTCGTGTCGACGGATACTAATTGTCTTCTCCGTGTCATCGGATACTAATTGACTTATTCTTGTCATCAGATATTAATTGTCTTATTCGTGTCATCAGATTCTAATAACATTATTCTTGTCATCGGATACTAATGGGCTTCTTCATGTCGTCAAATACTAATTGTCTTATTCGTGTCATCGGATGCTAATTGTTTTATTCGTGACGTTGGACTAATTTTCTTTTTCGTGTGGTCTAATACTAATTATTTTATTCCTGTCGTGAGATACTAATTGTCTTATTCGTGTCTCTGGATACTAATTGTCTTATGCTTGTCATCGGATACTAATTGTCTAATTCGTGTCACCGGATACTAATTATCTTTTTCGTGTCATAGGATACTAATGGTTTTATTCGGGTCGTCAGTTACTAATTGTCTTATTAGTGTCTTCGGATACAAATTTGGATACT
>NW_007163539.1:0-684 GCF_000164805.1 Carlito syrichta
AGTTATTAATCCATCCCCTAACGAGCTGAGGTTCCTGGGAACGTAACCATGTCAATGTAGACTTTTCTGATATTATTAACTGAAGAAAAATGAGTGCTCTTTAAAGAATTTTTTAAGATCAGGAAACAAAAAGAAGTTAGAAGGAGACAAATTAGAAATATAAGGTGGAGGTCTAATGATTTTTTATCAAAACACTCTCAAAATTGCCTTCTTTGATGAAAAGAATGAGCAAGAGCCTTATGATAGTGGGAAAGTACACTAGGGTGAATCTTTTCCGGGTGGTTTTCCTGCTAAAGCTTTGAGTAACTCAAAGCACTCTCATAATAACGTTTGAAAGGACAGACTGAGAACGAGAAATGTATTTTTATCTTGCTCCTAAACCTTAACACAATGATGAGAAAATAAAAGTTATATTCTGGAAAAATACATAATTTATGTAAAGACAAATTTACCAACTTTGTCTTTTCAAAAACACAAGCCGGGCTTGGTGGCTCAGCCTATAATCCCGCGCCTTTGGGAGGCTGAGATGAGTGGATTGCCTGAGCCCACGGGTTCGAGACCCTCCTTGGCAGCAAGACCTCATCTCTACAAAAAAATCAAAAAATTAGCTGGGCGTGGTAGCGCACTCCTGTAGTTCCAGCTACTTGGAAGCCTGAGGCGGAAGGATCGCCGGAGTCCAACAGG
>NW_007163540.1:0-881 GCF_000164805.1 Carlito syrichta
CAATCTGCTAGGCCTTAGGGCATCAGGAAGTCTGGGCAGAAAACTCTGAGGAAGGGGGGTGGGGGAAGACATTGTCCTGAGTATATAATGGGTTAATGCAGGTTGTGCTTTGGAAGTCTGTGGGGTTTTTTTGCTTTTTTTTTTTTGAGTTGGAGTCTCACTCTGTTGCCCAGACTGGAGTGCAGTGGCTGCTCCCGGCCACCACAACCTCGACCTGCTGGACTCCGGCGATCCTTCCGCCTCAGCCTTCCAAGTAGCTGGAACTACAGGAGTGCACTACCACGCCCAGCTAATTTTTTGATTTTTTGTAGAGATGAGGTCATGCTGCCAAGGCGGGTCTCGAACCCGTGGGCTCAGGCAATCCACTCATCTCAGCCTCCCAAAGGCGCGGGATTATAGGCTGAGCCACCAAGCCCGGCTTGTGTTTTTGAAAAGACAAAGTTGGTAAATTTGTCTTTACATAAATTATGTATTTTTCCAGAATATAACTTTTATTTTCTCATCATTGTATTAAGGTTTAGGAGCAAGATAAAAATACATTTCTCGTTCTCAGTCTGTCCTTTCAAACGTTATTATGAGAGTGCTTTGAGTTACTCAAAGCTTTAGCAGGAAAACCACCCGGAAAAGATTCACCCTAGTGTCCTTTCCCACTATCATAAGGCTCTTGCTCATTCTTTTCATCAAAGAAGGCAATTTTGGGAGTGTTTTGATAAAAAATCATTAGACCTCCACCTTATATTTCTAATTTGTCTCCTTCTAACTTCTTTTTGTTTCCTGATCTTAAAAAATTCTTTAAAGAGCACTCATTTTTCTTCAGTTAATAATATCAGAAAGTCTACATTGACATGGTTAAGTTCCCAGGAACCTCAGCTCGTTAGGGA
>NW_007163540.1:1918-6242 GCF_000164805.1 Carlito syrichta
TTCAGAGGGGAAGAGAGAGAGTGCAGTGCTGCATGTCTTAATCCAGCCCAAATATGCAGATGTTCCCATCACTCATCTGCCAGCAAACTCAATCACATCACTCCATCTCCCTTTTAAAACCCCTATTTCTTGTTCAGTGTGTGCATGAAAGGAATTACAAACACTCGCTTAGCAAATTGGTTATGGATCAAGTAGACTCAAAGAGGACCAAATGGAGATAGTACAAGTGCAACCATATGCATTTATAAAGGTTTTAGGTACAGCATCATTAAATATGCAGACTTTGGTCTCTTGATGCACCCTTCACTTTAATTTGGAGACTACTGGTCTGGAGATTGGGTGATAAGAGCACAGGTACAAAGTCAGAGAGGATTTGCAGTCCTCTTAGAACCACTGAGGACCTGGGCTATAGCAAGAACAGAGAGGATGGAGAGAAAGGTTGTAAAGGTAGGGCAGACCAATTTGGGGAACTGGTTTGATAGAGGGTAAAGAGGCAGTGAGGTAGAATGGGTGAACCCCAGGTTTTGGGCTTAGGTGATTCTGGTGATAATTTCTCATGATCCTAGATTGAGAGTATATTGCCTAATGATGAACTGAACCATCCTAATTGTAAAGCAAACCTCTCACCTATTAACTCTTTGGTTCTCAAATTCCTAAGACAATTAACATATTTTGGCCAGAAGAGCTTCCTAGAGGGATTATTAATATACAGAAAAAAATTAAAGGCATTTTCTGATCTGGAGGAAAGAAAACACATTTCATGTATGATGTGGTAGTTTTGAGGCTCTTCCAAGTTTCAGGCTTTGGAAGGAGAGAAGAGGTGAATATTCTGGTACACAGGGAAATGCCTTTCATATGGGGAATTTGTAACTTGGACATGGTAATTAAATCAATGGGAGTTGAACAGGCTTACTTTACCAAAACAATGAGAGCCAATACTGCAAAGAAAAAAGATTCATAAATTAGGAAACAGCGAGTGAATGGTCTTTTAATAAAACCGTGGACTTCTTCAAATTTAATGATATTGTTTCCACAAGAGGCAGGCATCAAAATTACCCTAGAGCAAAGAACATGTAGAATCAAACCCTGAAGCACTTTGTAGCATGCCCTTAAATGATAATCACCCACTTCTACCACATTAGGTAGAGATACCACAAATATTCAGAAATATGTCTCTTCATAATTAGCACAGAGTGCATTTTATTTGAAATGAGAATTACAATCAATTCTTGACTATACACCCACAGATTACCCACATGTGGCTTACTGTGTTATAATAAATACTTCCATTCTTTTACATTAACTGACTTGTTGACACATAATACTCTATTTAGACCTAATCTGCTGCCTGACTGAACTAACCAGTTTTCTTAGATGCCCCCCAAAAGCTCTCTGTATACAAAGTATAGTATTGTCTTATAAATCTTTTTTGAGTTGGAGTCTCACTCCATGGCCCAGGCTGGAGTATAGTAGCATGCTCATAGCCACCCAGCGTTGATGTGCCAGGCTCTGGCAATCCTTCTGCCTCTGTCTTCCAAGTAGCCAAAACTACAGGTGTGCACTAGCACACCAGGCTCAATTTTTTATTTATTGTAGAGATGAGATCTTGCCAAGTTGTCCAGGCTGTTCTCACACTGGTGGGCTCAGACAATCCCCTCACCTTGGCCTCCCAAAGTGCTGAGATTATAGGTTTGAGGCACTGCACTTGGCCTAGAAAAATTTGAACTGAAAAAGTTATAAGGCTCACATAAGTCAGAAAAGTATTATTAGAAAATTTTATTATAAAAGTTACAGCAGACATATGACTTTACTGATAATTTGACAAGACATAAAGACCCTGTGCAGTGGGTGCAGGTGGTTATCAAAGACAAGGAAAATGACCATTCCTTAAACTGTGAGGATACCAGTTCTTTCTGTTCACAAATGAGGTAAGGATTTTATATTCCAACACACACCTTAATTACAACTGTCTTTTTAATTTTATTAATTCTATAATTAGTAGTTATCAACTGCTGAAGGTTGTTAGTGAACCAAGCCTGGCATGCACTAAGATCTTTGCATTGACAAATCCATCTATCTTTTTCACCTTATCATCTTATGTTTAACACGGAGAGAATTTCAATTCATTTTACATGACTTGATATGTCTGATGACAGAAGCTGGTTTAGACTTGTAAATTCCAGCTCTGGGGTCCAATTAAGAAAGGGCCTGTGCTAGGTAGAGTCTGAAACAGATCTACATATACATTATTTCTGTTCAAGTTTGCCCTGGATATCTTCTTGTGCAGTCAGATAAATGATTTCATGGCTAGACAACTGACCTTTGAAACTTTTTTATGTCACTTTAAGCACATGGAAGAAATCTTCCCTTTACTTTCTTATCACCTCTTATTCAAAAAGTATGCTTTTCCTATGAGAACATGGCTGCTTTCTTAAAACCTCATCTCATTCCATAGTATGTAGCACAACACTTATGATGTTCTGAATTAGAAAAAGTAACCCTAAAAGACCTGTAAATAACCAGGGGGAAATAGTAAGGCAGGCAGGCACACACACAAAAACTGTCAAAAATGATAGATCTGTAATTTGGAATGTCAAGGAAGAAACAGACTGGGAGAAGCAAAATCGTTATGGTTTAGCCTCCTAGTAAAATCAATATGTCTTTTAGATGAAAAAATCTATATAACCAATCAGTTTCTTTGACAGGAAAATGTAGAAAGGAAAATTATCTGCAGTGAAAGTAGTTAGAAAAGCATTCCAAACAGTTTTACAATGAGTCTAAGTACCAGTTATACCTACTCACATGCATCTTTGTTTAATATTTTTGAGGGTTTCAGATATTCTTTACACTCAATATTTATTAAATGTGGTTTAAAATCTTTTTATTGTGAAACAGATAAAACCACACAAAGGATATGTGTGGTTTAATGAATTAGGTAGACTTACAAACTTGCAACTGCAGCTAATGTTGAGATAGAAGTTTGTTACCCATCCCAGAAGACATGTCCAAGGACCTCATCCTGATCACATCCCCTCCTCTACCTCCAATGTAGCCCCTGTTGTGACTTTATTGTAATCCCTCTTTGCCTATTTTTAAAATGGATGTATCTACTAAATTGTGCTTCTATAAGCACTATAATTTAACTTTGCTGATTTTTAAACTCTGTTGTCTTTTTTTTGAGTTGGAGTCTTACTCTGTCACCCAGACTGGAGTGCAGTGGCTGCTCCCGGCCACCGCAGCCTCGACCTGCTGGGCTCCGGCGATCCTTCCGCCTCAACCTTCCAAGTAGCTGGAACTACAGGTGCACACTCGGCTAATAACACACCCGGCTAATTTTTTTGATTTATTGTAGAGATGAGGTCTCACCAAGTTGCCCAGGTGGGTCTCAAACCCGTGGAATCAGGCAATCCACTCACCTCAGCTTGACAAAGGCGCAGGATTACAGGCTGAGCCACTGAGCCCGGCTAGCTCGGCGTCTTTTACATCACAAGGGGCAGCCATTGTCCCACATAGAAAAGGATTCCAAGAAGACTGGTGAGCCACCTCCAGCCCTCAGGTAATAAAGGAGTGAAACCCAGGACTGGACATTTCTACAAACAGTTCTGAAAGATTGATTGCTTCTACCAAAAACCTTATCATCAGAAAAACAAAGGAAGAAAAATAGTACCAGTCATGTGCTTATTGTTGCTTCCAAATATTTACATCAGGAGTGCATGAGAATGAAGTAACATAACTTGATCTTTGTATAAATGCAATGTTTATATTGTTTCCCTTTTACATAGAAGCATGACACATTTTGATTTCTCATGCTTAAGGTAGGACTACATTTAGCGAAAACAACAACAACAACACAAAAAAACCAAGGGACCCAGCTCTCAACCCACACGTGATTTAAGCTCTCAGCCCACACGTGATTTAGTAAGAACCAGTCATTGGAATCAGGGTTTGTAGACCTTGAGCAGGATGCTGACAAAAACACCCCTTCCAGCTCTCTGGCCCAACCTCAGTGATACTGACTCCTGGGATCTGACGACTGGCTTCAACACTAGTCCTGGTTGCCACCAATATTCTGACACACATTCAGACTGCGGTAAGAGTTAAGCGTGTTTCTTCCAGGTTCTCTCCAAAACCATCTTGTGCAGGACATCAGGTGGAGAGAAGAACTGAAGCCTGAGCTATAGTGTACAAACAATTATCTTAGCCTTTGCAGTGGAAGTACATCACATTCTGTTTCTTTTATTTATGCAATGATGCTAATTCCTGCCAGTGTAAGTTTCAGATTTACCCTATTTGTTTAACTAAATTGTCATTAAATTGCTCTGAG
>NW_007163541.1:0-766 GCF_000164805.1 Carlito syrichta
CGTGGTTTTTCTGCTAAAGCTTTGAGTAACTCAAAGCACTCTCATAATAACGTTTGAAAGGACAGACTGAGAATGAGAAATGTATTTTTATCTTACTCCTAAACCTTAATACAATGATGAGAAAATAAAAGTTATATTCTGGAAAAATACATAATTTATGTAAAGACAAATTTACCAACTTTGTCTTTTCAAAAACACAAGCCGGGCTTGGTGGCTCAGCCTATAATCCCGCGCCTTTGGGAGGCTGAGATGAGTGGCTTGCCTGAGCCCACGGGTTCGAGACCCGCCTTGGCAGCATGACCTCATCTCTACAAAAAATCAAAAAATTAGCTGGGCGTGGTAGCACACTCCTGTAGTTCCAGCTACTTGGAAGGCTGAGGAGGAAGGATCGCCGGAGTCCAGCAGGTCGAGGTTGTGGTGGCCGGGAGCAGCCACTGCACTCCAGTCTGGGCAACAGAGTGACTCCAACTCTAAAAAAAAAAAAAGCAAAATAACCCCACAGACTTCCAAAGCACAACCTGCATTAACCCATTATATACTCAGGACAATGTCTCCCCCCACCCCCCTTCCTCAGAGTTTTCTGCCCAGACTTCCTGATGCCCTAAGGCCTAGCAGATTGGCAATCATACTTTCCTAGAGTAAAGGGAATTTACAAGGCCTAAGACTTCACGCATTACAAAAGTTATGTAAATCGCAGAACTTTTGACAACTCAGAAGGGGAAGCCTAATGGGTATTTATTGTCCTATAGATTAGCGCCTTCTGCAG
>NW_007163542.1:0-785 GCF_000164805.1 Carlito syrichta
CTAGTTAGCTAGTTAAGTCAGCTAGCAAGGCAGCTAGCTAGTTAAGTCAGCCAGCAAGTCAGTTAACTATTCAGCTAGCTAGTTGTCACCAAGGTAGTCAGGTTGCTTGTCAGCTAGCTATTTAAGTCAGCCACCTAGTCAGCTAACTAATCAGCTAGATAGTTAAGTCAGCTAGCCAGCTAACTAGCCAGGTAGCTAGCTAGTTAAGTCTGCTAGATAGCTAGATAGCTTTTTTGATAGCTAATTATGTCACCCACATAGCCAGCTAGCTAGTCAGCTATATAGTTAAGTCATCTAGCAAATCAGTTAGTTACTTAGCTCAATAGTTGGCTAGCAACACAGCAAGCTGGTCAGATAACTAGTGGCCTCGCTCACTCTCCATCAGGTCAGCTAACTAGTCTGCTCACTCACCTTCCCACTGGTCAGCAAACTAGTCAGCTCACTCACCTGCCAAAATTTCAACTAACTAGTCGCTTTGTTCGCAGGCCAACAGGACAGCTAACTAGTTGACTTGCTCACCAGCCGACTAGTTAAGTCAGCTCAAAAATGGCTCTCTTGCTGGTCGACTAGTTAAGGCATCTCCCCAATCAGCTCACTTGATGGCCAACTAGTTAATTTGGCTGACCCGTGTACTAACTCACTGGCCAAATAGTTGCCTTCTAATCAGTCGGCTCATTCGCCAGCCAACTAAAGTCAACTGACCAGTCAGCTCACTCACCAGCAGATTAGTTAAGTCAGTTGACCAGTCGGCTCACTCATTGGCCATGTAGTTAAGTCAGCTTACC
>NW_007163543.1:0-990 GCF_000164805.1 Carlito syrichta
TAACCCCAAATGAAACTACATACTGGAACAAAAGCTAATCAATTCAGTTTACCAGGAAATAACAGCTAAAAAAATCTTAAGAAGAAAAACAGTTTAGAAAGAAAAAGAGATATAAAATAATTCTGCTGTGCATTTTTCATAGGATATAATAAGATTTTATTTTAGACTGTCACTTCCTAATATTGAAAATTCTGTTGTCTTATAATACACTGGTTACTATTCATATGTACACACTTGATGTTATATCCTTGTCTCCGAGGCGACCTTCTGAATAGGCCTTCATAGGCCTCAGCTGTGTGGTTACATATGTTGGCTCCCAACATGACTTATGCTTAGTGTGACCCTATGCAGAGAACTCAGTTGAGTCATACTATGCCCAGACTTCTGACCCATGAACACTATTAGATAATTGATGGGTTTGTGTTCATTTATTTTGGCTGTGATAGAAACTAGTAATACTATAGGGACAATTAATTTCAAAACATTTTTTAGCCACCCCAGCCTTCAAAAACCACCACCCTGATTAGTCAACAGTCATCAACATTGAGGCAAGGACCCTCCATTAGCAAAAAGATTACAGTTCACTGAAGGCTCAGATGATTGTTGGCAATTTTTAATAATAAAATATTTTAAAATTAAGGAATGTATATTATTTTTTAGAATTAATGCTACTTGTTGCATATTTAATAGACTACAGTATAGTGTAAACACAGCTTATATGCACTGGAAAACCCAAAAAATTTTCTAAATTGCTTTATTGCAATATTTGCTTTATTGTGGTGGTCTGGAACCAAATCCACAATATCTCCAAGTATTGCCTGTACTGTATATCTCAAAATTCCACAAAGAAATGATAAGTATGTGAGGTGATATGTTAATTAGCCTAGTTTGATCACTCCACAATGTATACATGTATCAAAACATTACCTTGTATTCCATAAACATTTACAACAATTATTTGTCCATTAAAAATAAAAGATTTAAAAAAGA
>NW_007163544.1:0-674 GCF_000164805.1 Carlito syrichta
TGTTGAATTACCTAGCTTGCTACATAGCTAGCCACCTGGCTATCCCGTTGAATTAATTAGGTGACATACTTGCTAGCCCGCTGTCTAGTCAGCTGACTTAACTAGCAAGTTATGTAGCTAGGCAGCTGCCTTCTCAGCTGACTTATCTAGATGACTTAATGAGCTAGCCAGCTGGCTAGACAGCTGATACAACTAACTCATTACCTAGATTTCAAGATGGCAAGCCAGCTGTCTTAACTAGCTGACTTGACTAGCTAGCAAGCTGGCTAGCCATCTGACTTAATTGCCTCACTACCTAGCTAGACAGCTGACGTAACTAGCTTAAATAGCTAGTGAGCCAGCTGGCTAACCATCTGACGTAACCAGCTTTTTAACGAGCTAACCAACTGGCTAGACAACTGACTTCACCAGCTGACTTAACTAGCTAGACAGTTGGTTTGTCAGCTGATTATACTAGGTGAATTTACTAGCTTGCCAGCTGCCTAGCCAGCTGATCTAATTTCCTAGCTACCTAGCTAGCCAGCAGCCCAGCCAGCTAACTTAACTACCTGACTAAACGAGGTAGCCAGCAGCTAGCATGCAGATTTAACTAGCTACCTACTTAGTTAGACAGAGTGATAACCAGCTGACTTAAATAGCTGACATATCTAGATAGCCTGATGACTAGCCAGCAC
>NW_007163545.1:0-795 GCF_000164805.1 Carlito syrichta
CAGTTGGCTAACCATCTGACGTAACCAGCTTTTTAACGAGCTAACCAACGGGCTAGACAACTGACTTCACCAGCTGACTTAACTAGCTAGACAGTTGGTTTGTCAGCTGATTATACTAGGTGAATTTACTAGCTTGCCAGCTGCCTAGCCAGCTGACCTAATTTCCTAGCTACCTAGCTAGCCAGCAGCCCAGCCAGCTAACTTAACTACCTGATTAAACGAGGTAGCCAGCAGCTAGCAAGCAGATTTAACTAGCTACCTACTTAGCTAGACAGAGTGATAGCCAGTTGACTTAAATAGCTGACATATCTAGATAGCCTGATGGCTAGCCAGTACACTTAACTAGCTACCTACTTACATAGCCCTCTGGCTTGCCAACTGATTTATCTACCTAACTACCTAGCTAACATGCTGGCCAGCGAGCTGACTTAACTATGTGATTAAACAAGCTAGCTAGCTGGCTAGCCAGTTGATTTAACTAGCTAGGTACCCTGCAAGGAAGCTGGCTAGCCAGCTGACTTAATTCACTGACTTATCTGGCTAGATACCTGGATAACCAGCTGACTTAAGTAGCTGCTTAACTAACTAGCTACCTAGCTAGCCAGTTGGCTGTCCAGGTGACTTTACTAGCTGAGTTAATTAGCCAACCAACTGGCTGGCGTGATGACATAGCTAGCTGACTTTACTAGCAAGTCAGCTGGTTCGCCAGCTGAATTAACTAGTTGATTTAATCAGCTAGCGAGCTGGATAGCCAGGTGACTTAATGAGTTAGCTACCTAGCTAGCCAGCTGGGAA
>NW_007163546.1:0-841 GCF_000164805.1 Carlito syrichta
TTCAAATCTTCCTTCTGTGTATTCTGGGCAGTCTGGCAATACTGGTGACCCTGGATCTGGCAGCGAGGCTACTAAGACACGGTTCAGGGAAAGAGCTGCCTCTTCGCTTTTAAATCTGCCAAGCGATTGCCCCTGGCCACCGGCGTGTCCGCAGTCTGGTGCCCTGGGCAATGAATGATGGCTACTGCCTTAGGTAACCAGAGGGCCTGTAATAAGTTAAGGATCTCAGCCTTATTTTTAATAATTTTCCCATCTGCTGTCAGTAGCCCCCTTTCTCTGTAGATGGCCCCATGTACGTGTGCCGTGGCGAAGGCGTACCTGCTGTCGGTGTAGATGTTTACTCGTTTCCCTGCCCCCAGAGTTAGCGCCTTCGTCAGCGCGACTAATTCGGCTCGTTGTGCTGAAGTCCCGGCCTTCAGCGGCTCCGCCCAAACAGTCTCCGTTTCTGTGGTCACAGCGGCCCCTGCATACCTGGCCCCGTTCCGGATAAAACTGCTGCCGTCGGTGTACCAGATGGCTTCGACGTTAGGCAAGGGCTGGTCTTGGAGATCGGGCCTCACTCCGGGTACCTGGGCCAGGATTTCCTGACAGTCGTGGAGGGGCGCCTCCCAGTCCGGATTGGGGAGCAACGTAGCCGGATTTAAGGAGGCGGGAGTCTGGAACAAAATTCTAGCAGGATTTAAAAGTAAGCCCTGGTAGTGCGTTAACCGGGCATTACTTATCCATCGATCTGGAGGTTGTCTGAGCACCCCTTCGATGGCATGGGGGGCAGTGACATGCAGTTCCTGCCCCATGGTTATTTTCTCGGCGTCCCTGACTATAGTGGCAACCGCTGCAATGA
>NW_007163547.1:0-838 GCF_000164805.1 Carlito syrichta
TAGCAGGATTTAAAAGTAAGCCCTGGTAGTGCGTTAACCGGGCATTACTTATCCATCGATCTGGAGGTGTCTGAGCACCCTTCGATGGCATGGGGGGCAGTGACTTGCAGTTCCTGCCCCATGGTTATTTTATCGGCGTCCTTGACTATAGTGGCAACCGCTGCAATGATTTTTAAGCATGGGGGCCACCCTGCCGCTACTGGATCTATTTTTTTCGAAAAATAGGCTATGGGCCTTTTCCAGGGACCCAGCTGCTGTACTAAAACTCCTTTTGCAATTCCTTTTAGCTCATCTACATATAGATAAAATGGCTTTGTCAAATCAGGTAGCCCAAGGGCTGAGGCTGAGAGTAACGCTCGCTTGAGGCTGTTAAAGGCTTGGTTCATAGCCTCCGTCCAAACAAAATCCTGTTTGTTTTTAGTAGCCTCATATAGAGGCTGAGCTAACTCAGCGAACCCAGGTATCCACAAGCGACAGAAACCCGCTGACCCCAGGAACTCGCGTACTTGTCGGACATTCTGCGGTGGGGGTATTTTTAAGACTGTCTCTTTCCTGGCGTCCGTCAGCCACCTCTGCCCTTCTTTTATTTTGTACCCCAGGTAGCTCACCTCTGTTCTGCAGATTTGTGCCTTTTTGGCTGAGGCGCGGTACCCCAGGGTGCCCAGAGTCTGCAGCAAGTCCTTGCTGCCTCACAGTCATGTGTCTTGGTCCTCTGCCGCTAGTAGGATATCATCTACATACTGTAACAAGGTCAGGTTAGGGTTTCTCATACGGAACTCACTCAAATCTTCATTTAGAGCCTCATCAAAGATGGTGGGTGAGTTCTTGAATCCTTGGG
>NW_007163548.1:0-531 GCF_000164805.1 Carlito syrichta
TGCTGCTTTCCATAGAGACTGAACTAGCTTACATTCACACCAACAGTGTAGAAATGTTCTCTTATCTACACAGCTGTTCCAGCACAGCTTTTTACTTATTTTACTTATTAATGAAAGTCATCCTTATCAGAGTTGGGTGGTATCTCATTGTAGCTTTTATTGGCATTATTCTGATAATTTGGGAGACTGAGCTTTTCTTCATGTGTCTTGTTGGCTGTTTGGGTGTCGTCTTTCCAGGAGTGTCCTTTGCCCTCTTTATAATTAGTTTTTTTTTTTACCCCTTTTACTTTCTTTGAGTCCTTTATAGGTCCTGGATGTTAGGTCTTTGTCAGATACATAATTTTCAAATATTTTACCTCATTTTGTGGGGCATTTCTTTATTATCTTCATGGAGTTTCTTTTGCTGCACGGAAGCTTTTCATTTTGATGAGGCTCCATTTATTTTAGTTTTAGGAGAATTCACTTTTTGGGGACTTGGTCATGAGTTTATTGCCTACTTTCATGTCGAGAAGAGTGCTTCTTACATTTTGT
>NW_007163549.1:0-675 GCF_000164805.1 Carlito syrichta
TTGTTTCCAATTTACATTTCCTTTATTTGTTATTCTTGTCTAATTGCTCTGGCAATGGCTTCTAGAACATGCTGAATAAAAGTAGTGAAAGTGGACATCCTTGTCTTTCTCCAGATCTTAGTGAAAAGGCATTCAGTTGTTCACTAATCAGTATGATACTAGCTGTTTTTGTTTACATTTATGGCTTCATTATGTTGAGGTATGGTCCTTCTATGCTCAATTAAAAAAAATTCATGAAGAGGTATTAAAGTTTATCAAATGCTTTTTGGGCATCTATTTAGATGACCATATGTTTTACCATTTGTTTCATTTTGTTTATATACTACATCACACTTATTCATTTGCATGCTTTGAACAATTCTTACATCCCTGTGATAAATTTCACTTATTCATAATAAACGACCTTTTCAGTATGTTATTGAACTCAGTTTGCTGGGCTTTTGCTGTTGTTGTTGTTTTCAGAATTTTTGCATCTATGTCTATTATAAGCATTGCTCTCTAGATTAAACTATAGAATACAGCAGAAACAGTACTATAATAAGAGTTTTTAGCAATAAATGCCTTCATCAAAAAGTAGAAAAACATCAAATGATCAAATGAACAACCTAATTATTTCTCTTAAAGGATTAGAAAAGCAAAAGCAACTAGGTAAAAAAAAATTAGTAGAAGAAAATA
>NW_007163550.1:0-843 GCF_000164805.1 Carlito syrichta
CATTGCTCTCTAGATTAAACTATAGAATACAGCAGAAACAGTACTATAATAAGAGTTTTTAGCAATAAATGCCTTCATCAAAAAGTAGAAAAACATCAAATGATCAAATGAACAACCTAATTATTTCTCTTAAAGGATTAGAAAAGCAAAAGCAAACTAGGTAAAAAAATTAGTAGAAGAAAATAAGTAATACATGCCAGAACAAAAATAAATGAAACTGAGACTAAAACAAATGTAAACGACCAAAAAAGACAAGTTGTTTTTTAAAAAATAAACAAAATTAACGTAGTTTTAGCCAAACTAACTAGAAAAATGTGAGAAGACCCAATTAAATAAAACCAGAGATGAAAGATGAAACATTACCACTGATATCACAAAAATCTAAAAGATTCTTAGAGATTATTGTGAGCATATATATGCCAATAAATTGGAAAATCTAAAAGAAATATGTAAGTTGCTAGACAGATACAACTTACAAAGTCAAATCATGGAGACATTCAAAATCTAAATAGACCAATAACAGGTAATGAGATATAAATAGTAATAAAAAGTCTCTCACAAAAGAAAAACTTCATTGCTAAGTTCCACCATGTATTCAATTTAATTACATTTAGTGTTATTTAATTTCTACTACACATTTAACATCTAATCATAATCAAACAACTTCAAAATATTTCTGAGTAGGGAATATGTCCAAACTCATCCTATAAGACCAATATTACCCAGTTATACTGTTATTCCTTTTGCACAATGTGTGAGCTAAATGGGTTGAGAGAGATGTTCTTTATACACACATGCACACGCGCGCGCGCGCACACACACACATACAGGCAGACAAAACGA
>NW_007163551.1:0-930 GCF_000164805.1 Carlito syrichta
ATATTGACTACCATTAATCCCACCTCCCTTTCTCTCCCTGCCCCCCCATAGTTTCCCACCAGTCATTCCTTTTCTTATAGCATTACGACAGATGTTCAAGGTCCACTTATGAGTGAGAACATGTGATACTCAGATCTCTGTTTCTGTGAGAGAGCACTCAGTATTATAAACTCTAGTTCCATCCAGGTTGCTGCGAAATTCATGATTTGTTCTTTTTTATGGCTGTGTAGTATTCCATCAATGTATCACATTTTTAAAATCCAGTCCTCCTGTGATGGACAGCATGGTTGGTTCCAGGTTCTTGCTATTGTGAACAATGCTGTGATAAACATACATGGAGCAGGTTATCTTTTTGATAGAGTGATTTGAGTTCTTCAGGGTATATTTCCAGTAGGGGGATTGCAGGGTCATATGGGAGGTCGATATTTAGAGTTTTTAGGAATCGCCACACTGCTTTCCACAGAGGCTGTACTAGTTTACACTCCCACTAACAGTGTATAAGTGTTCCTTTTTTGGCACACCCTCTCCAGCAACTGTTATTTCTTGAGTTATTGATAACGGCCATTCTGACTGGAGTTTGGTGGTATCTCAGTGTAGTTTTAATTTGCATCTCCTTGATGATTAGCGAGGTTGACCATTTCTTCATATGAATCTATGCAGTAAATAGTGCTGGGAAAACTGGCTGACCACGTGCAGAAGATTCAAACAAGACCCCTATCTATCCCCATACACAAAAATTAACTCTAAATGGATCAGAGACCTCTATGCAAAACCTCAAACCTAAGAACCTTAGAAAGTGCAGGACACACCCTTATGGAAATTGGAACTGGCATTCAATTCCTGAACAAAACCTGAAATGCACGGGCCATAAGAGATTAGACAAATGGACCTCATCAAACTGACAGCTTCTGATAAGCCAAAGAAACCATC
>NW_007163552.1:0-787 GCF_000164805.1 Carlito syrichta
CAGCATGGTTGGTTCCAGGTTCTTGCTATTGTGAACAATGCTGTGATAAACATACATGGAGCAGGTTATCTTTTTGATAGAGTGATTTGAGTTCTTCAGGGTATATTTCCAGTAGGGGGATTGCAGGGTCATATGGGAGGTCGATATTTAGAGTTTTTAGGAATCGCCACACTGCTTTCCACAGAGGCTGTACTAGTTTACACTCCCACTAACAGTGTATAAGTATTCCTTTTTTGGCACACCCTCTCCAGCAACTGTTATTTCTTGAGTTATTGATAACGGCCATTCTGACTGGAGTTTGGTGGTATCTCAGTGTAGTTTTAATTTGCATCTCCTTGATGATTAGCGAGGTTGACCATTTCTTCATATGAATCTATGCAGTAAATAGTGCTGGGAAAACTGGCTGACCACGTGCAGAAGATTCAAACAAGACCCCTATCTATCCCCATACACAAAAATTAACTCTAAATGGATCAGAGACCTCAATGCAAAACCTCAAACCTAAGAACCTTAGAAAGTGCAGGACACACCCTTATGGAAATTGGAACTGGCATTCAATTCCTGAACAAAACCTGAAATGCACGGGCCATAAGAGATAAGATAGACAAATGGGACCTCATCAAACTGACAAGCTTCTGCTAAGCCAAAGTAACCATCAAGAGAGCAGGGAGACAGCCCACAGACTGGGAAAAAGAATTTGCCAACTCCATGTCTGACAAAGGTCTAACATCTTGGGTCTACAAGGAACTCAAATGTGCTGAAAAGAAATAAACAAACAATCCCATTA
>NW_007163553.1:0-775 GCF_000164805.1 Carlito syrichta
GTAGGGTGAGGAGGCACAATCGTGCTCCCGGGCTCAAACTGTGGGGCTAAAGGAGGTCTCCGGCTTTAGCCTTTACAGCAGGACTCCGAGGGCCACCATGACAGACCCAATTTTGGGTACTTCTCGTTGGGATGAGGTCTGTCAATGTCGCCCAGGCTTGTCTCTAAACCCTGGGGTCAGGCAGCCTCTCACCTCGGCATCCCAGGGAACGGGTCTGATGGTCATGAGCCACGGTGCCTGACCTGGAATCACACATTCTGTCAGTGGGGGCGATGCAAAGGAACACCCTGGGATGAAGGACACCACATCCCTTGCAGCCGGGGCCGCAGGTGCCACCATGCATGACTACAGTGTTTGTGTTCTGGGGAGCGATAAGATCACATTACATGGTACAGGCTGGTCTGGAGTTCCCGAGCTTCAACGGTCCCCCACCTCGGTCTCCCAAAGTCACAGCCTGATTGCCGATGCACCGTCTTTCAGGAACTCTAGGACCTAGGCTGGGACCTCCTTCCAAAATGATATCTGTTCACGATTATCCCAAGTCCATTCACAAATGGATGCTATTCTTTTTTTCCTTTTTTTCATTTTTTCCTTGATTCGGAGTCTCAATCCGTTACCCAGGTTGTAGGGTGGTGACTCACTTCCAGCCACCGCAGCCTTGGCCCACTGGGCTCCCGTGAGCCTTTCCATGGCCTTCCGAGGAGCTGGAACAACAGGAACACACAACCCCTCCCAGCTCATTTGGGATGGAGAGTAAACACTAGTCTCGCTGAGG
>NW_007163554.1:0-779 GCF_000164805.1 Carlito syrichta
TTGGTGGTGTTTGTTGTTATTATTATACTGACTCAGAGACAAGCTGTGTCACCAACGCAAGAGCTCAGGGACCCGTTCTTGGCTACCATGCCCTCCACCACCTGGATTCCAGTGATCCTCCCACCATGGCCTCCTGAGTGGCCAGAATGATAGGCATGTGCCACCATGCTCAGCTCATTTTATGGTTTCTTGTAGAGATGAAGTCTCATCAAGGTGCCTGGTCTGGTCTTCAACATGGGGACTCAGGCCATCCTCTTGCCTCAGCCTCAAAAAGTGCCAGGTGTGAACCCCCATGCCCGACCTTCACACCCCTCTCAGAGCCCCACTGTGAGACCCACTCCCTTCAGAAGACTTGAAAACCCGGAGTGGGCAGCTGGACTCACCCACCAAGTCTGCCCAGAGGGATGGCCTGGTGCAGGGGCATGTCCTTGCCAGAGGGCCCACCCTCCACCCCACTCGTTCTGCGGGGTGGACCTGCTCGCTTCTCCCAGCATCTGTCTCAGGGAAAGGGAGTGTGTGACTCTCAAACTATCTTGGGGGTTGGCGGGTCTACTCACATCTGTCTTCTCAGCACTCAGTGAGGCTGAGACAAAAAGTTTCCCAGATCCTGAGAGCTGAGGACAGTCTGGACACCATAGCAAGCCCCCACCTCGAACCCAAGCAAAACCCAGAAAACCTAGGGTAAGGGGAGGCCTTGGTGGGAGGATCACCTGAGGCCTAGATTTGAAGACCGGGAAGGAAGATCAGGATGTCGACTTAATGGAAAGCCTGTGAGAGGA
>NW_007163555.1:0-925 GCF_000164805.1 Carlito syrichta
CTGGTTGAGACTGCAGTGATCGTGAGCATGCCACTGCATTCCTGCTTGGGTGACAGTGAGAGCCCAACTCAAAAATCAACAAAAGATTGAAAATCCAAGAAGTCATTTACGGCAAGATGGCGACTGCATAGATGGATCCCTGAAATTCTCCGAACGTGAGTTTCCCAAAAAGACTATTACTTTTCTTCCCGCACCCCCCGCCCACCTCCACCTGCACTGGTACAAGACTTGGGCACTTTTGGTCCCACGCAGGGCCAGACATCACCGCCCGACTGCAGCTGCTCCACTATATGTGATTCTGGCTGGCTGGGGAATTCCAAATCCCAGATCACAACTCCATCCCTGGCCACAGCGTGGAGACCAGCACCCAGCATGAAGCTGCCGGTCATGCAGGGAGGCTCTGAGTGCCTGCCCCTTAGAGATACTGGTCCCATTTCTGGCTAAAGTGCCCTGGGAGGGACACAGAGCCACCACTGGCCCTCTCGAGCTTTGAAGATTGGAAGCCCCTGGCCCACCCTGGCTGAGGCACTCAGCATGCATGACCACAAGCCTGTGTAAGGGGGCAGAACCCCAAGCTGGTGTAAGGTGCCGATTGCAGGCTTCCAGCTCCAGAGGAGGAAATGCCCAACCCTGTCCTCCACCCCAGTTGGCTGGATGCAGACCAGATCCAGTGCCCAGCTGTGAAGCTGGTCCCACTTAGGAACCCACAGGAGCCACCTAAAAGTGAACGTAAAACCACCACCTCTGCCATTTTCAAGGCATATTTACATCTCATTGCCCCGCCCACCTAGCAGAGCCTCCACCTTGGTTCCCACGGTGACATCATTAACAGGAGACAAAGCCCCTCCCCTATGCTGAATAGTGACTAGTGTCACAGTTAGCAACAAGCTAACTGCCTGCAATAGAAAGAGAGGAGAGAGGCTGG
>NW_007163556.1:0-758 GCF_000164805.1 Carlito syrichta
CCACCTGCATTGGTACAAGACTTGGGCACTTTTGGTCCCACGCAGGGCCAGACATCACCGCCCGACTGCAGCTGCTCCACTATATGTGATTCTGGCTGGCTGGGGAATTCCAAATCCCAGATCACAACTCCATCCCTGGCCACAGCGTGGAGACCAGCACCCAGCATGAAGCTGCCGGTCATGCAGGTAGGCTCTGAGTGCCCGCCCCTTAGAGATACTGGTCCCATTTCTGGCTAAAGTGCCCTGGGAGGGACACAGAGCCACCACCGGCCCTCTCGAGCTTTGAAGATTGGAAGCCCCTGGCCCACCCTGGCTGAGGCACTCAGCATGCATGACCACAAGCCTGTGTAAGGGGGCAGAACCCCAAGCTGGTGTAAGGTGCCGATTGCAGGCTTCCAGCTCCAGAGGAGGAAATGCCCAACCCTGTCCTCCACCCCAGTCGGTTGGAGGCAGACCAGATCCAGCGCCCAGCTGTGAAGCTGGTCCCACTTAGGAACCCACAGGAGCCACCTAAAAGCGAATGTAAAACCACCACCTCTGCCATTTTCAAGGCATATTTACATCTCATTGCCCCGCCCACCTAGCAGAGCCTCCACCTTGGTTCCCACAGTGACATCATTAACAGGAGACAAAGCCCCTCCCCTATGCTGAATAGTGACTAGTGTCACAGTTAGCAACAAGCTAACTGCCTACAATAGAAAGAGAGGAGAGAGGCTGGAGATTAGATCTCAGGAACCTGATCCACTAAGGGACAAGAG
>NW_007163557.1:0-823 GCF_000164805.1 Carlito syrichta
TGCACTGGTACAAGACTTGGGCACTTTTGGTCCCATGCAGGGCCAGACATCACCGCCCGACTGCAGCTGCTCCACTATATGTGATTCTGGCTGGCTGGGGAATTCCAAATCCCAGATCACAACTCCATCCCTGGCCACAGCATGGAGACCAGCACCCAGCACAAAGCTGCCGGTCATGCAGGGAGGCTCTGAGTGCCCGCCCCTTAGAGATACTGGTCCCATTTCTGGCTAAAGTGCCCTGGGAGGGACACAGAGCCACCACTGGCCCTCTGGAGCTTTGAAGATTGGAAGCCCCTGGCCCACCCTGGCTGAGGCACTCAGCATGCATGACCACAAGCCTGTGTAAGGGGGCAGAACCCCAAGCTGGTGTAAGGTGCCGATTGCAGGCTTCCAGCTCCAGAGGAGGAAATGCCCAACCCTGTCCTCCACCCCAGTTGGCTGGATGCAGACCAGATCCAGCGCCCAGCTGTGAAGCTGGTCCCACTTAGGAACCCACAGGAGCCACCTAAAAGTGAACGTAAAACCACCACCTCTGCCATTTTCAAGGCATATTTACATCTCATTGCCCCGCCCACCTAGCAGAGCCTCCACCTTGGTTCCCACGGTGACATCATTAACAGGAGACAAAGCCCCTCCCCTTTGCTGAATAGTGACTAGTGTCACAGTTAGCAACAAGCTAACTGCCTGCAATAGAAAGAGAGGAGAGAGGCTGGAGATTAGATCTCAGGAACTTGATCCACTAAGGGACAAGAGAGAAAAATCTACACAAATGAAGAAAAACCAAAAGAAGTATATGGGTCTGTCCCAGACTCCTGGGAGGGCA
>NW_007163558.1:0-718 GCF_000164805.1 Carlito syrichta
CACTCTGGCCCCACCCTTACCTGGATCTCCTGCATCTCCTGGCGGGCCTTTATGGCCTCGGCCTTGCCTAGAAGGGCCCGATCCTTTGCCTGTTCCAGGAGCTGGGCCTGTAGCAGCACCTCCTTGTGCAGCACCTCCTTCTCAGAGACCAGTTGCTGATAGGTGGCCTCCTGCTGCTGCAGCTGGGCCAAATACTGGTCTCGTTGCTCCTGCAGACTCTGGGTCTCCTGGTGCTTTCATTCCACCTGCAGGCAGACACAGGCCCAAGGCCATAAATTGGATGGCGGAGACAGTCTGGGCCCAGCTTCCTCGCTCCTGAACTATGTGACTGCCCTCTTGCCCAGAGGTCCATGGTCCCTTTGCCCAGATTCACACTCCATCACCTTCTTACCCACCACTTTAACTTTAGGTCACAGATGTGTGGGAGCCAACCAACATCTCCTTGGTAGCTGCACACAAAATGCACACTCCTTTACATGAATGATTTCATTTAAGCTCAACATTTCCTATGAGCAAAGTGCTCAATTCCTTTTTTTTTTTTTTTTTGAGTTGGGGTCTCACTCTCTGGCCTATTCTGGAGTACTGGGGCATGATCAGGGCTCACTGCAACCTTGAACTCAAGGGCTCAAGTGAGCCTCCTGAGCTGGGACTATAGGAATGTGGCACCACATCCAGCAAATTTTCTTTTTTTTTGAAAAGATGAAGTCTTACTATCCTG
>NW_007163559.1:0-1024 GCF_000164805.1 Carlito syrichta
TGTGAGAATTTAGCATCTATGTTCATCAAAGATATGGGCCTGTAGTCTCTCTTTGTTGGATCTTTACCTGGCTTGGGTATCAATGTGATGTTGGCTTCGTAAAATGATTTGGGGAGAGTACCATCTTTTTCAATCGCCTGGAATATTTTCAGTAGGATTGGTATCAGCGCCTCCTTGAATGTCTTGTAGAATTCTGCTGGAAAGCCATCTGGTCCAGGGCTTTTTTTTGTAAGAAGTTTTCTTATTACATAGTCGATTTCCTTGATTGTTATTGGTCTATTTAGGGTCTCAATTTCTTCTTGTTCCAACCTAGGTAGGTTGTGTGATGTCAGAAAGTCCTCCATTTCCTTATGGTTTTCAAGTTTGTTTCCATACAAGTGTACGTAGTAGTCTCTAATAATCTTTTGTATTTCTTCAGGGTCAGATGTGACTTCATCTTTTGTGTTTCTGATTGTGCTTATTTGGTTTTTTCTCATTTTTTCTTGGTCAGTCTAGCTAGGGGAACATCAATCTTGTTTACCCTTTCGAAGAACCAGCTTTTTGTTTCATTGATTTTTTTGTATTATCTTTTTGTCTTCTATGTCCTGGATTTGGGCTTTTATTTTGGTGATCTGGATTCTTCTGCTGAAATTAGGGTTTTTGTGGTCTTGCTTTTCCAGCTTCTGTAGATGGCTTGTTAGGTTGTGAATTTCTGTTCCTTCCATTTTCTTCATGTGTGTTTGTAGGGATATAAATTCCCCTCTTACTACAGCTTTCAGGGCATCCGAGAGATTTTGGTAAGATGTTTCTTCATTTTCATTTGTTTCCAGGTATCTTTTGATCCCTGTTTTGATTTCGTCGTTGACCCAGGAATTGTTTAGCATCATGCTGTTTAGTGTCCATGTCTTTGTGGGTTTTGGGGAGACTTTGTTGGTGTCAGTGTTTATTTTTATTCCACTGTGGTCCGAGAAGGTGTTTGGTAGAATTTCAGTCCTTTTAAATTTGCTTATGCTTGATTTATGCCCGAGTATGTGGTCGATCTTAG
>NW_007163560.1:0-699 GCF_000164805.1 Carlito syrichta
TGCTTATGAAAGTTGGCGCACCTATGTTGGGTGCATATATGTTAGGATAGATATTTCTTGTTGATGGATTGAACCTTTATCAATTATGTAGTGGCGTTCTGTATTTTTTTTGATTTTTAATAGCTTGAAGGGTATTTTGTCTGAAATTAAGATCACTACTCCTCCTTTTCTTTTGTGTTCCGTTCACCTGAAAGTTTGTTTCCCATCCTCTTACTTTGAGTCTGTGGGTGTCCTTTCTAGTGAGGTGAGTCTCTTGAAGGCAATAGATTGTTGCCTGATGATATTTTATCCATTTTGCCATTCTATGTCTTTTCAGTGGTGCATTTAGTCCGTTCACATTTAGGTTAATAATTGAAATGCAAGAGTTGATCCCTGTCATAAGGTTCTTACAGAGTTGTTCCTGTTTGTTTGTTGTCTTTCTTTGAGTTTTGGAGTTGGTTCATGTGTGTTTTTAATCTTTTGCCTGTATTCTTGTGAAGAATGCTGTTGTTCTTTTTTCTTTTTCTTCTGTGTTCAGTACTTTCTTAAGTATTTCTTGTAGACGTGGTCTGGTGGCAGCATAGGTTCTTAGGGATTGGATGTCTGGAAAAGATTTCAATTCTCCCTCACTAATGAAGCCTAGTTTGGCTGGGTAGGTTATTCTTGGTTGAAATTGTTTCTCTTTTAGAACTTTAAAAATAGGGCTCCAGGCTCTCCTGG
>NW_007163561.1:0-679 GCF_000164805.1 Carlito syrichta
CCAGAATTTTGAATTATGTAAAGTTTTATACACTGAGGAGCCCAAATACTTACTTCTTTGTAAATCTCCTTGTTATTTTGGTTTATCAATATTGGGCCCCAAATTGTCTTTTTTGGATGTGCCTGATTTTAAATGCTTGGTAATTAAAAGTATCAGATTAATTTGAGACTTTGTTAGCAGAGTACAGCATTATGCCTTAGGTAGAGAACACATTAGGTGATTCAATGGAAATATACTTGTAAAATATAAATTGGTTTAAAACATAAGGGGAATGCGATTTAATACTTCCTTCAAATATGTAGGGGAATCTTTTCTCTGAGGATTGCATTTCTTTAACATTTAATCAAAATTAACTAGCAGAAAATACAGTGTGCACCAAGAAATCGTACACAAATTTTACGAAAGGAAATAGCTGTATTAAATTATGATACTGTTTTGTTGTCTAAAATTTTTAAGCTTTATCCTGTATTCTGTTTTCCGAATAGCACTTAGGTACACTGATCCTCAAGCTTGAGTTATCTAAGGATGATATACCTGTTGATTCTCAACAAGCTTCAATTTATGCAGAATGAAATATTCGGCTTTATGTTAGAATCAATCTAGTTGTCCATGTGAAAGCAATATTATACCATGAAAAAGGAAAAGGAGTTATCTTTGGAGTATTATACACTTCTTGAAT
>NW_007163562.1:0-823 GCF_000164805.1 Carlito syrichta
AATCGTATACAAATTTTACGAAAGGAAATAGCTGTATTAAATTATGATACTGTTTTGTTGTCTAAAATTTTTAAGCTTTATCCTGTATTCTATTTTCTGAATAGCACTTAGGTACACTGATCCTCAAGCTTGAGTTATCTAAGGATGATATACCTGTTGATTCTCAACAAGCTTCAATTTATGCAGAATGAAATATTCGGCTTTATGTTAGAATCAATCTAGTTGTCTATGTGAAAGCAATATTATACCATGAAAAAGGAAAAGGAGTTATCTTTGGAGTATTATACACTTCTTGAATATCAATCCCTACATAATGAATATTTCTATATCCAACCCTGAATTGTAATCTTTAAACTAAAAAAATATATAAAATAGGATAAAACAGAGTCATCTGCATGTTTTACAGCTTTCATTTATTTATTTTAATTTTTTTAAAAATGTGTGGTACAATTCAGAGTTACATATGCAAACATTGATTATGCAGGGTCCCTGGTTGATGAGTTATGGCCCTCCCTCTGTTTGAAGTATCCCTCCACTTCCAATCTAACTGCTTCCCCTAAAAGATTTCCACTACTGCCAATCACTTTCTTACAGCACTATAACTGATCAAGTTCAGCTCATGAGGGAGAACATATGGAACTCTGTTATTTGTCTATGATAAGTCACTGAGAATGACCTACCTCATATCAATCCAAATTTCTGCAATATCCCTTTATCTATCCTTATTTATGGCTACATAACATTCCATTTTGTGTATATACCACATTTATATTATCCACTCCAGCTTTGATGGGCAACATGGTTGGTACCATGTTTTTTGCAA
>NW_007163563.1:0-751 GCF_000164805.1 Carlito syrichta
CTCAATCTAACTGCTTCCCCTAAAAGATTTCCACTACTGCCAATCACTTTCTTACAGCACTATAATTGATCAAATTCAGCTCATGAGGGAGAACATATGGAACTCTGTTATTTGTCTATGATAAGTCACTGAGAATGACCTACCTCATATCAATCCAAATTTCTGCAATATCCCTTTATCTATCCTTATTTATGGCTGCATAACATTCCATTTTGTGTATATACCACATTTATATTATCCATTCCAGCTTTGATGGGCAACATGGTTGGTACCATGTTTTTTGCAATTGTGATTTGAGCTGCAACAAACATACTTTTGCAGGTATTTTTTTGGTAAAATGATTTGAGTTTCTCCAGGTATATTCTCTACAGGGGAATGGCTGAGTCATATGGTAGGTCAATTTCTTGTCCCTTTAGAAACCGCCACAGTGTTTTCCAAAGATGTTGCTCTAGTTTTCAGTCCACATGCGGTGTAGAAGCATTTTTTTTCCAAATCCTCACCAGCATCTGTTATTGTTTGTTTTATTAAAGATGGCCATTCTTACAGGGGGTATGTGGTATTTCAATGTGGTTTTCATTAGCATTCCTTTGAAGATGAGTGAGGCAGAGCACATTTCCATATGTCTGCTGGCTGCCCTTATCTCTTATTATGAAAAGGGTCCAATCATGTATTGTGCCCACTTTTTAAAGGGACTGTTTGTCTGTTTTTTTTTCTGAGCATTTGAGTTTCTTGTAGATCCTAGATGTACTCC
>NW_007163564.1:0-810 GCF_000164805.1 Carlito syrichta
AAATGATTTGAGTTCCTCCAATGTATATTCTCTACAGGGGAATGACTGAGTCACATGGTAGGTCAATTTCTTGTCCCTTTAGAAACTGCCACAGTGTTTTCCAAAGATGTTGCTCTAGTTTTCAGTCCACATGCGGTGTAGAAGCATTTATTTTCCAAATCCTCACCAACATCTGTTATTGTTTGTTTTATTAAAGATGGCCATTCTTACAGGGGGTATGTGGTATTTCAATGTAGTTTTCATTAGCATTCCTTTGAAGATGAGTGAGGCAGAGCACATTTCCATATGTCTGCTGGCTGCCCTTATCTCTTATTATGAAAAGGGTCCAATCATGTATTGTGCCCACTTTTTAAAGGGACTGTTTGTCTGTTTTTTTTTCTGAGCATTTGAGTTTCTTGTAGATCCTAGATGTTACTCCTTTGTCAGATATAGATTTGGAGAAGAGTTTTTGCCATTTTTTGGACAGTCTCCCTTCTCTTTTGATGGTGTCTTTTGTTTTGCAGTAGTGTATTAATTTGTTGTGATCCCACTTGTCTAACTTACATCTTAAGGTATGGGCATTTAGGGTTCTGAAGAGGAATTACTTCTCGGTTCCTGTTTCCATAAAGGTGTCTCCTGCGTTTTCTAAGATCATTATAATTTGGTGTTTTACTTTTAGGTCTTTGTTCCATTTAGAGTTAATGTTTATCGTGATAGTTAGAGGTTCTGTTTCAATATTTTGCTTGTGGTCTGACTATTCCTAGCACCATTTACTGAATATGTTCTATATTCCCCAGTGGGCCTTGAAGACATTTTTCAAAGAAGAGTTGG
>NW_007163565.1:0-848 GCF_000164805.1 Carlito syrichta
CAGGGGAATGACTGAGTCACATGTAGGTCAATTTCTGTCCCTTTAGAAACTGCGACAGTGTTTCCAAAGATGTTGCTCTAGTTTTCAGTCACATGCGGTGTAGAAGCATTTTTTTCCAAATCCTCACCAACATCTGTTATTGTTTGTTTTATTAAAGATGGCCATTCTTACAGGGGGTATGTGGTATTTCAATGTGGTTTTCATTAGCATTCCTTTGAAGATGAGTGAGGCAGAGCACATTTCCATATGTCTGCTGGCTGCCCTTATCTCTTATTATGAAAAGGGTCCAATCATGTATTGTGCCCACTTTTTAAAGGGACTGTTTGTCTGTTTTTTTTTCTGAGCATTTGAGTTTCTTGTAGATCCTAGATGTTACTCCTTTGTCAGATATAGATTTGGAGAAGAGTTTTTGCCATTTTTTGGACAGTCTCCCTTCTCTTTTGATGGTGTCTTTTGTTTTGCAGTAGTGTATTAATTTGTTGTGATCCCACTTGTCTAACTTACGTCTTAAGGTATGGGCATTTAGGGTTCTGAAGAGGAATTACTTCTCGGTTCCTGTTTCCATAAAGGTGTCTCCTGCGTTTTCTAAGATCATTATAATTTGGTGTTTTACTTTTAGGTCTTTGTTCCATTTAGAGTTAATGTTTATCGTGATAGTTAGAGGTTCTGTTTCAATATTTTGTTTGTGGTCTGACTATTCCTAGCACCATTTACTGAATATGTTCTATATTCCCCAGTGGGCCTTGAAGAATTTTTCAAAGAAGAGTTGGTTGAGAATTTGAGGATTTCATTCTCTTTTGTGATCCGTTGGGCTATGTAACTATTCTTATACCAATTCCAGGCTGTTT
>NW_007163566.1:0-716 GCF_000164805.1 Carlito syrichta
AGGACTGGACAGTTTTACTGCATTGCACTCTCCCGCCGCTGCCGCAGCCCCTCCCCCCACCAGCGCTCCCGCCGCCGCCGCGGCCGCCGCGGCCTCTGGCACGGGTAGCTCATCACAACCTGGCTGGAGGAGATCCACATCAAACCGCTTCAGGGAAGATCTGCTGGGATCGCTGCCACCGCTCCTGCGACGGAGACTGTCCTGCCCACCCGGCGTGGGGCTCCTGTTGCCTGATCGGAGGCAGGCAGCCATCTTGTTCCTGTCTGGCCCCACCCCCTCTGGGGCGAGCAGATGAGATAGCACCACCTGCTGGCGATTCAAGGTAACAACACCGAAACGGGAGAAACAACCTTGATAAAGACATAGACCAAACTTCTGAACCGAGGTTATTCTGAACTGTCCTTCACAGCAGATCAGGGGAACTGACCCTAACTGCAAACTAATTTACCAGCTTGAAAAAAAAAACGAGAAATCAGACCTGAAAGGACATTGGACTTAAACGAAATGTCTCAGAGTGTGCTTCATTGATTCTATTAGTTTAATGACTTAATTCTATTCCTACTGTATTGTTCCCTTTTTTCTCTTTTCCTTTTCCTTTTCTTCTCTTTTATTCTGTCTGTGAACCATGTCTTTGTATACAGGAACAGCACACTAATAAGGTGGTTGGATAGCTGGTATGTTAGCATCACTATATGTTTTATTTTTTGTTTGTATGA
>NW_007163567.1:0-1584 GCF_000164805.1 Carlito syrichta
CTGGAGGAGATCCACATCAAACCGCTTCAGGGAAGATCTGCTGGGATCGCTGCCACCGCTCCTGCGACGGAGACTGTCCTGCCCACCCGGCGTGGGGCTCCTGTTGCCTGCTCGGAGGCAGGAAGCCATCTTGTTCCTGTCCGGCCCCACCCCCTCTGGGGCGAGCAGATGAGATAGCACCACCTGCTGGCGATTCAAGGTAACAACACCGAAACGGGAGAGACAAGCTTCATAAAGACATAGACTAAACTTCTGAACCGAGGTTATTCTGAACTGTCCTTCACAGCAGATCAGGGGAACTGACCCTAACTGCAAACTAATTTACCAGCTTGAAAAAAAAAACGAGAAATCAGACCTGAAAGGACATTGGACTTAAACGAAATGTCTCAGAGTGTGCTTCATTGATTCTATTAGTTTAATGACTTAATTCTATTCCTACTGTATTGTTCCCTTTTTTCTCTTTTCCTTCCTTTTCTTCTCTTTTATTCTGTCTGTGAACCAGGTCTTTGTATAGAGGAACAGCACACTAATAAGGTGGTTGGATAGCTGGTATGCTAGCATCACTATATGTTTTATTTTTGTTTGTATGAAAGTTGGTTCGACTGTAGCGGTGGTCTATTGTTTTTATCTGTTTCAGTATAGGCCTCTCTCTCTATTTGTTGGCACACTCGTTTGTTTCCCCCTTTACTCCTCTATCTCTCCACTCCCCTTTTCAACCCACTATCTGCTCCATTCTCTCCCCTCTGCTAACCACATTTTATTTCAGGGAGTAAACCTACAGCCCCACTGCCCTGGAAAGATTCCAGGGCAGTGGGAAGTGGGTTCCACATTATCCACACGCCTGTCAGCGAATACCAGGACCTGCAGACAGATTTTGAATCACAGCTCTCCCCTTAAGTACATCTCAAAACTGCAAAAAGGACCACCTCCAACCTACAGTGCAACTTCAGAATTGAACAAAGTAAGAGGACGTACATAAAGAATAGGAGATTGAACAAACAGAAGTAAAACCAATCCCTTTACCCCTGAATAACAGAATTAAAGAAGACGGTGACGTGGAGGGAAGGAAAAAGTAAGGAGGGGGAAAAACCGCACAAATGAAGAAAAACCAAAAGAAGAATATAGGTCTTACACAGACCCCTGGGAGATCAGACAATGAGAAAACAGATTCTGGAACACAGACAATGAAGAGTCCCCAGAATGACTGGCTACATGCAACAAACCCAGACATCAAGACATTAATGGAGAGAATTAAAAAAATTGAGGAGAGACAAGAGGAAAATAGGAAGGAGCTGTTGTCAGAAATGACAGCAGTAAAGAATACTGTGATGGAAATGAACAACAGACTAATAAGCATGGAAAGCAGAATCAGCCAAGCCGAAGAAAGAATCTCAGAGCTTGAAGACCAAAACACAGAACTAACCCAAACTGTCAAAAGCATAGAAAAGAAGCTCAAAAAGACAGAACAAAACCTGCAAGAGATGAATGATCACTTCCAGAGACCAAACCTAAGAATAATTGGGCTTCCTGAGGCAGAAAGAGAAACCGAAGCCACACTGGAACAAACATTTCATGAAATCATTC
>NW_007163568.1:0-795 GCF_000164805.1 Carlito syrichta
CTGGAAAGATTCCAGGGCAGTGGGAAGTGGGTTCCACATTATCCACACGCCTGTCAGCGAATACCAGGACCTGCAGACAGATTTTGAATCACAGCTCTCCCCTTAAGTACATCTCAAAACTGCAAAAAGGACCACCTCCAAGCTACAGTGCAACTTCAGAATTGAACAAAGTAAGAGGACGTACATAAAGAATAGGAGATTGAACAAACAGAAGTAAAACCAATCCCTTTACCCCTGAATAACAGAATTAAAGAAGACGGTGACGTGGAGGGAAGGAAAAAGTAAGGAGGGGGAAAAACCGCACAAATGAAGAAAAACCAAAAGAAGAATATAGGTCTTACACAGACCCCTGGGAGATCAGACAATGAGAAAACAGATTCTGGAACACAGACAATGAAGAGTCCCCAGAATGACTGGCTACATGCAACAAACCCAGACATCAAGACATTAATGGAGAGAATTAAAAAAATTGAGGAGAGACAAGAGGAAAATAGGAAGGAGTTGTTGTCAGAAATGACAGCAGTAAAGAATACTGTGATGGAAATGAACAACAGACTAATAAGCATGGAAAGCAGAATCAGCCAAGCCGAAGAAAGAATCTCAGAGCTTGAAGACCAAAACACAGAACTAACCCAAACTGTCAAAGCATAGAAAAGAAGCTCAAAAAGACAGAACAAAACCTGCAAGAGATGAATGATCACTTCAGAGACCAAACCTAAGAATAATTGGGCTTCCTGAGGCAGAAAGAGAAACAGAAGCCACACTGGAACAAACATTTCATGAAATCATTCAAGA
>NW_007163569.1:0-804 GCF_000164805.1 Carlito syrichta
TCAGGCACAATATACTGCCTTCAAGAGACTCACCTCACTAGAAAGGACACCCACAGACTCAAAGTAAGAGGGTGGGAAACAAACTTTCAGGTGAACAGAATACAAAAGAAAGGAGGAGTAGCGATCTTAATTTCAGACAAAATACCCTTCAAGCTATTAAAAATCAAAAAAGATACAGAAGGCCACTACATAATGATAAAAGGCTCAATCCATCAACAAGAAATATCTATTCTAAATATATATGCACCCAACATAAGTGCGCCAACTTTCATAAAGTAACTTCTTGGAAAACTAAAGAAAGATATTGACTCTACCACTATCATAACTGGGGACTTTAATACCCCACTCACAAACCTAGACAGATCATCAGGACAAAAAATCAGCAAGGAGATCCGGAACCTCAATGTGACTTTGTACCAAATGGACTGAATTGATACCTACAGAACACTCCATCCAAAGACCACAGAATACACATTCTACTCATCACCACATGGAACATATTCTACGATCGACCACATACTCGGCCATAAATCAAGCATAAGCAAATTTAAAAGGACCGAAATTCTACCAAACACCTTCTCGGACCACAGTGGAATAAAAATAAACATTGACACCAACAAAGTCCCCCCAAAACCCACAAAGACATGGACACTAAACAGCATGATGCTAAACAACTCCTGTGTCAACGACGAAATCAAAACAGGGATCAAAAGATACCTGGAAACAAATGAAAATGAAGAAACATCTTACCAAAATCTCTGGGATGCCCTGAAAGCTGTAGTAAGAGGGGAATTTATATCCCTA
>NW_007163570.1:0-6982 GCF_000164805.1 Carlito syrichta
AACAATCTGTATTGAAATTGTGCACTTGTGATTTTAATATAAGTTTTGTGAAGCATGTCATGCATCATGGAATTTGAATTGTTTGCTTGGAACTTGTTAATCTTGTGATGGTCTTGTGATGCATGGTTTGTAAAGCACGGAACTTGTACGCCCCCAGCAAGTGATTATCACACTGCTGGAGGGTATAGAAAATGGTATATAAGTTGGAAAATGTTTGAATAAAATTGGCTTCAGTCCTGATCAGACTGTTCCCAGAAGAACTGCCTCCGAGTGGTCTCTTCTCATCGTCCAGATTCTCCGGTGTGGGTCCTAACCCACCCTCGGTGGGAGCAGGTCTCCGACACCTTATAATACATCCCAGGTGGCAGGATTCCTGTATTCATCCAAAAGAGAAAGTTTTAAATAACACAACAATGCCCAGTTAACCCCATTTAGAATGAAAGGCCCATTATCAGAGGTCTGTTGGCAGGGGATTTGGATGCTGAGTTTTTGTAACCTTACCTATGTTGTGGTAGTGTGATTCTGTCCAGTTCTGGATCTTTTAAAATGAACTTTAATATAAATTATTAAACCAGCATTATGTATTTATCCAGCCATTTCTTGTATAAAAGAAGAGTGGAATTGTAGGTTCTAGAAAATTCAGTTACCCTCATATTATGTGTTTGGAGACATATTACTTTGCTGCTATTGAGTTAATCAGGGGGAGCGTAAAAAGTATTATTTCTATTGTTACAAATTAAAAGCAATTATTTGAATGCTACATTTTAATAACATAATTTAACTACATTTATTTTTGTATCTTCATTAGCATTAATGGAATTAAATTGATTTTGATATGTCTTAGAAGAAGTGGAGAGGACTAGAGTTCATTTATGAGAAAAAGAGATTTATTTCCCTAAAAATACTGATTCTTAAGCTCAGGTTAAGACACTAGGCCTAGTATTTGATGTGGGATATTTCTTTAAAATGTTATACATAATAAATCTAAGGCTCTGAAATTCAGTGAATCTATCTTACTAATATTGTGCCATTTGCATGAAAATTAGTTTTATGAAGGAACCAACAGTGCTGACAATGTGCAATTGACTTTGCAAGACAGTTCATATTTCATGCTATCTTATTTTCCTATATAGCTTTTTACTTTAGCGTCGCAGTAAATATGATTTAATGTCGTGTTCCAAATCTGTAAATAACCTCTTGCTAATTTGATATGCATTTATTGATATATTTGTTTGTACTCAATAAATGTGGTTTTTGAGACTAAGACCACAGAAGTAAATAAAACAGTTGACCTCATGGGTTGAACTGTGATGGTCACAGTTTTTTCCTCACAAATATCATTACCATGACATTCCTAAGTTGTCTTTCCTCTGGTATTTTGCTCTTTGTTCTGGCTGCTAAAAAATCAAATTAGTAGTTGTAGTGTTGGATCCCAAAGACCTCAGATAGGAAGGCATCATGCCTGAGAGGCTGAAGCAAAGACACAAAGACAACAGATGAGACATGGGCTTTATTTAGGAACTTACTTATGGCAAAATTGCCAGCTGGATAGGAAAAACAAAAACACTCCTGATTGTTAAAGGCATGCAGATTACATGGCATCTTACATATGGTGGTGGCATGGAAAGGGTGTGGTTTCTAGTGTGCAGGTGCAGTGTGAGAATGTGCTTATACATAGGTTGTGTATACACAACATGACTGTGATTTCTCACTAGTGGTAGAATTACTTTTGTATTATAATGAGCTAAATATGAACTAAAGGTAACCACAGGTTATAGACCTTGATCGAGGTGGCCCAATCTGTTCTGAACCAGCCCAGGGGTTCCAACTATTTCCAGGAAGAAAGTATGAAAACATTCACTATGCATAACTGCAAGATGTGGTCAGGACGTGCAGAGAAAACTTTGCTCATGACCTCAGCATGACCTGCATGCCCAGACATGGAGCCTGAGGAGAAGAGGATATTCCAGTTTGACCACCCCCAGGACATCTCCCTACATTCCAGTCCCCTTCCTATGGCCATATCCAGGGTGTCACTGAGTGTGTGTCATGCTATAGTAGTTCATCACTGACGTTTTTAGAGTTATATAATATGTAATTTTATTATTATCACCTACTGTTTTTACTTCATTTTATTTTTGCCCTCATCTTCTCATTTATTTACATCTATTACTCTCACAAGCTGCCAAACATTACATTTTAAATTATGGTATCAGTTGAATTGTGGCATATGTAAATATGAAAAAAATACATCATTTTTCTCTCCCAATGATCACCCATAAGGCTGAACATTTAGTAAGTTTTAATGTTGATTGATATATTAATTATAGAGTCATAAACCTATTGCTTTTCACTAAGAATTAGGTTTCATGATTGTTGGCATCTTGTTATATATGGTTAAGAAAGATTTTTTGCAAATATAGTCCTTTTTGTGAAAGAATTGTTCTACCCCTCAGATTTCCACAGCTGGACCATTTTTGTAAGAGCTAGAATGACACTATGGAAAGGGAGAGTACTCTTTTCATATAGAGCTCTGTCATAAAGTTGAAATGTAGCCAGCACTAGCTAGTATACTTCAGATTCTCAGTCCTTTTCCCACACAATTTCTTCACCATGTGCTTTCTTCACCATGACTGACTATTTATTAGTGATATGAATCATAGTGAGAGGATGGGATGTTTTTAATTTGCAAAGACAAAAATATTGTAGAATAACAAAAGTCTTAATAATGAATATGGCAAACAGTTTGGAAATATTTGTTCTTAATGTAATACGTGGATGCACTATGTCTCCTTTGTCTCAGCATCATCATTCTCTGCACTAGGCATGTTCTTGTTAACATGTCTTCTCCCATGACCTGTACTTTGTTGGGTGAATGAATGGATAAACAGGACTTTACTATAGAACACATTCTAGTAGACTGATATGTCAGTGGGTATTCTGACTGCTGTGTACATGTACGCTATTTGCCTCATTTCAGCATCAAAAACTGCAGTTAGACCTGAAGGGAGAACAAAAGGTTACAGGATCTGACAAAAAGTTGAAGGAGAAAGACACCATCTCTAGGGGGAAAAAAAAGCTGAAAGCAGTGAAACACAATGAAGCTTGAGCCTCTAAATATGAGTCTGAAAACTCTTCAAAAAGAAACAGGCTATAAAACCAAAAATCAAAATATCTTGTAATCTTATCAAAAGCAAATTAATACTCTAAGAAAACCTCATGCCAACATAGGGGAACAAAATTCAGAAAGACTATTACAATGTCCTTTCAATTACAACCAACTTAGCCACATATAATAATTTCCTTCACAAATTTCCTTTCATAAATCCCACCATGACATAGACTATTTACAACACACTTAGACTTTCTGTTTTGCCTCATACTTCCCTCCTTCTTAAATGTCCAGTCATTTTACTTTAAGGCAAAAATTAACTATATAAAACCCTTTGTCATATAAAACTGTTCTTTCTGTATAACCTTCCTTACCAAAAGTGCATCTTTATACCAGTAACTTCCTTTATGCCTCTGTCTCTCTCTTTCTCTCTCCTGCTTACTAGTTCCTTTCTGCATTCTTTCTTAAATAACTTTTCTAAATCCATAACCTGAAATAACATTTAAACAATCTCCAAATTAGACCAAAGTATTTCTTTTTTCAAAAATTTTTTTAAAATTTTGATTAAAACCTGGGAAGCAAGAAATTCTAAACTGTGTCAGATATTTGCATTGTACAGAAGAGAGCCATAACACAATTTTAGAAACATGTTTCTCCATATCACAACCTTTTCATAATTGAAAATGACCTAGACATTTAATGTTTCCAAAATAATTTTAAGATTTCAAATCACATGAAACACATACCCATACATATTATCTCTTTATATTTACTCAATTTATTCATTTTTAGCAGTTTGCTGAATTACTTATGAAAGTTCGGATTTTAGAAAAAAGCTAGTCATAGCCATTTTTACAGCCTGTGAATATCAAGTGACTATCAAGTATTTACCTAAATAAGGACTTTAAAGTTACATACATGGACATTTTGCCAATAACTTGGAAGATTCAGCAGTTTTCATTGAATTAGCAATCTTGAATCAGTCTTGCTTGTCAAAAATTATACATGCAAAGATCATTAAGGCTATATGAAGTTGGAGAGCATTTAGATCTATTTATTTAATTTATGAGTACTCATTTACTTATAAGCCAATTTGGTAACAATTCTAGACACAACATACAACACACATATGCATATAAACACATTTGTACACACACCCATATAATCTAACAGCTTTTTTCTTGGAAATTCTAGCCATAGAATTGCAAAAAATTCACCATTGTATACAAGATAACTAAATCCAAATTATATCTCTGACAAAATGAGAACCTATTAATATGGCTAAATTCTGTAAGGGTTGTGTACAAAAATTTGGCTAAAGCAGTTTCCCTGGCAATTTGATTTAAAAAAAAACCTCTTTAAACTCTTTTTTTTTTTTTTTTTGGTCATAAGTTGGTAACCCATTTGTTTCTAATCAGCTAATATCCGTCCCAAAGGACTGTCAGATGGAATAGACTTGTTCTCTCCCATATTAAATACAAAGTGAAGACTAAATAAACAAGAATAAACAATGAAACCAAAGGATATCCCAAGTGCAAACAAGCTACAACCACCACCTCTTTTCTGCAAATGGTTATTAAAAGTCCAAATGAGAAGGAATTAAATTCTCTTATGACCTGGTCTGACTCACCCATGAGCACAACTGCTCCCAATCTTGGTTTTCTCCCAGTGAATTGCCAAGGAACACTGGCGGAGGTCGACAATGATGTACCGCAGGGAGTTTCTGTGGGACAACCCTGCTGAAACCAACTAGCTGCAAGCAGCGATGTTTCAACAGATTTCCCCCCCATACAAACTAGTCCAGTTGCTTCCCTTGTGATCAAATGAGAATGAGAGGAAAAAACTGGAAGAAAAGGGATTTAATTTTGTACCAGGTTACAGGGAAATGGGAGGCATCATTACAAATATCCTGCTCAAAAGCAGTACAATTTACTCAGAATTTATACTCCATAGCCACCCCTGAGGCTAAATTAACAACGGCTTGACTCAAAATCTAATCCTTCTCCACCCACCCCTGAGACTCAATGAACCATGTTTACTGGCAGTTTCTGCATGACCCAAGATCTTGTCATGCTGATAGCTCCTTGAGAGGGAATGGGAAGTTTCAACTACCAAAGAAGTTACCTCAGTACATTTAGATAAGCAACTTCAAATCAAATATGAGATATGTAAGAATGCCTGTTCTTATAGCTTTGGCCTCTAACACTATATTGAGTCTCTGTTACTTTCAAGAGCTCACATTAAATATAATTCTGACAAAGAATCTGCTTTCATATTGTGAACAGCAATCTAACAAAAATGATAGGAATACTATCATCAAATGTTTACATAATTATTTGTCTGGAAGAGTTACAAACAGAACAAAGAATATAAACAGTCAAAGCTTATGTAGCATTAATTACATTCCATGGACATCTTTAAGTACCTTAAATGGAATATTTTATTTAAAGTTTATGAGAACTCTTTGAGATAGGCAATATTATTAACATCATCTCCATTTTACAGAAGAGAAAAACAAGGTACAAGTTGAAATTTATCACCTAAAGAGACAAATAAGAAAGGAAATTAAGAAAAACATTATCTTGGGGTCTAGAATGTTTGATAGAATTAAATAAAATTAGTTTGGGACCAGATCATAAAGAATTTAATATCAACTGACATCTCATTTCATGAATATTTATAGTTTTAGATACTAGGGAAGACAGCAGTGACCAGAGATATTGTGGGCATTATTTACTCCAACTTCTTGTTTTACTGATGTTGGGTTTCACAGTACAGAGGCCACACAAAAATTTTTCAGTCAATGAGACAGAATAGCTTCTACATTTTCCTATATAACTATCCATTTTGGTACGATACCTCAATGTCACTCTGCCTTCTTCATTTTACTTTACTTTTTGTTCTTTCTGGAATTTAACATCTTATTCCCTTTAAACAAATGTTCTTCTTTTTCTTGAGGTCAATTGTGCAGAAGTATGATACCTTAAATGGATGATGAATGATTATGAGGTGAATTAACATAAGATAAAAGTTAAAAGCAGATTTAGCCCTAGGGATTTTGTACCTGCCTTTCCCTTATTCTGGGAACAAATTATGGCAGTTTCCTCATATCCATTTATTTTAAAATTCCTGGTCTGATAATCTTGTTGAATAGTATAATGCATCCCTCCTTTACTTGTCCTGTACTCTTGATGTACTTTGCTCTCCTTTCTTTTATGCCCATAATGAAGATCAACTTAAAACAAGATAATTTACTTATATAGGATTTTTAATATTTTTTCTGACATGCTCCTTTAGAAAATAAATTTTGTGAAGATCAGAAACTTTATTTTGTTTGTGAACATATCCAAAGTGCCTAGATCTTAGTAGGCATTCAACATATATTGGAAATGCCCAGGCATTTTCAAGGGTCTGAGCATTTCTTTAATGAAAAAAAAAAGTCAAGAACACAATATTATTATTTTTTTTTTCATTAATCAGTAGTTTTTATTATGGTTTTGTGGGGTACAGTTAAGGGTAGGTGTACAATGACGTTTCCTTCAGGCACCCTATAGATAAGAAGTGTTTTCCCATCCCCCGACAGATATTTGCTACTGATAATCCCATCCCCCTCCCCCCCATAGTTTCCCAGTACCATCCTTCATTTTCTCATAGTATTGCATTGGATGTTCAGGTCCATTATATGAGTGAGAACATGTGATATTCGGATTTTTGATTTTGTGAGAGGTCACTCAGTATTATAGACTCTAGTTCCATCCAGGTTGCAGCGAAATTCATGATTTTGTTCTTTTTTCTGGCTGCGTAGAATTCCATCGTGTAAATGTACCCACTTTTTTTTATCCAGTCCTCTTTTGATGGGCCGCATGGTTG
>NW_007163571.1:0-861 GCF_000164805.1 Carlito syrichta
CCAATGGGACCTTATTAAACTGACAAGCTTCTGCAAAGCCAAAGAAACCATCAAGAGAGCAGGGAGACAGCCTACAGACTGGGAAAAAGTATTTGCCAACTCTAGGTCTGACAAAGGCTTAACATCCTGGATCTACAAGGAACTGAAACGTACTGAAAAGAAGAAAACAAACAACCCCATTATAAAATGGGCAAAAGACATGAACAGACACTTCACAAAAGAAGACATTCGAGCAGCCAACAAACACATGAAGAAATGCTCAACCTCACTAATCATCAGGGAGATGCAAATCAAAACCACACTGAGATACCACCTAACTCCAGTCAGAATGGCAATTATCAACAACTCAAAAAATAACAGCTGCTGGAGAGGGTGTGGTGATAAGGGAACACTTCTACACTGTTGGTGGGAGTGCAAACTAGTGCAACCTCTGTGGAAAACAGTGTGGCGATTCCTAAAAGCTCTAAATATCAACCTCCCATATGACCCCGCAATCCCCCTACTGGGAATATACTCTGAAGAACTCAAATCACTCTATAAAAAAGATACCTGTACACGTATATTTATCGCAGCATTTGTCACAATAGCAAGAACCTGGAAACAACCATGCTGCCCATCAAAAGAGGACTGTATTTAAAAAAATGTGGTACATATACATGATGGAATACTACGCAGCCATAAAAAAGAACAAAATCATGAATTTCGCTGCAACCTGGATGGAACTAGAGTCTATAATACTGAGTGACCTCTCACAAAAACAAAAATCCGAATATCACATGTTCTCACTCATATAATGGACCTTGAACATCCAATGCAATACTATGAGAAAATGACGGATGGTACTGGGAAACTATGGGGGGG
>NW_007163571.1:2473-3592 GCF_000164805.1 Carlito syrichta
AAATGAACTGGTTATCTTTTGGTCTAAGGAAATAGAAAAGTTACTAGCAAAAGCAATATAAATGCTATATTGCCTGCTTGGGTCCATTTTGTTTATATACTTGTGGTTAGATTTCATTTCTCCAGTTAGTGAATCTTATTTTCTCAGTGTTTTTCCCTTGTTTCATAAGAGATTTATGAAAATATTTTATCAATGTTATTGGAACACTCACATATGTATATATCTATCAATACAGACTCTAAATTATATTGGTAATTGATCAATTTCAGTTGAGAATTTTAAAGGCAGGAAAACATTCCAGAGAAAAAGTAAGAAACAAATTTAATATGGAAAAAAGTTAACGGCATTTCATAAAAAGTACACTTTATAAAAATCTTATTTTCAAATGATATTTTACCTAGATAGTTTTCACAATGTTTAGACACATTTTCTTTTTATTTAATTTTTAAATTTTTTATTTTAAAATTGTGGGGTACAATTCAGGGTTAGGTATTCAAATATTCAATGTGCAGGTATCCTTGTTGATGAGGTATGCCCCCTCTTCCCCAGGGAGATTTCCACTACTGTCAATCCCGACTCCCCATCCCCCTGGTTTCTCAGTACTGTTAATCCTTTTCTTATAGTGTTAAGATAGTTGTTCAAGGTCCACTTATAAGTGAGAACATGTGATACTCAGTTCATTGTATCTGTGAAAGACCACTCGGTGTTATAGACTGTAATTCCATCCAGGTTGCTGTGAAGTTCATGTTTTATTCTCATTTATGTCTGTGTAATATTCCATTGTGTATATGTACCACTATTTTTGTCCAGTGCTCTTTTGATGGACAGCACGGTTGGTTCTCACTACTGTGTAAACAATGCTGCAATAAACACATGTATGCAGGTATCTTTTTTATAGAGTGACCTGAGTTCTTCTGGGCATATTCCCAGTAGGGGGATTGAAGGGTCATATGGAAGGTCGATTTTTAGAACTTTTAGGAATCATCACACTGATTTCCACAGAGGCTGTACTAGTTTACACTCCCACCAACAATGTAGAAGTGTTCCCTTTTCGCCACATCCTCTCCAGCATCTGTTGCTTTTTGAGATATTGATGATGGCCATTTTGACTGAATTTAG
>NW_007163572.1:0-761 GCF_000164805.1 Carlito syrichta
TAAGACAGCTGGCTAGAGAGCTGGATATTTTGGTTAAGTCACCTAGTTTAGTCAACTGGCTAGCCAGCTGCCTAGATATATAACAAGGTAGTTAGTTCAGCTGACTAGCAAGCAGGCCAGCTATATAAGTCAGGTAGTTAAGTCATCTGGCTTGCCAGCTGTCTAGCTAGGTAGCGATCTACTTAAGTCAGTTGGCTAGCCAGCTGGCAAGCTAATTAACTGACCTAGGTAAGTCAGCTGGCTAGCCAGCTAGCTAGCTCGGTAGAGAGCTAGTTAACTCACCCTTTAGCCATCTGGCTAACTAGTTCATTCAACTAGCTGAGTCAACTGGCTAGCCAGCTGGGTAGCAGGTTAAGTCAACTAGTTATGTCAGGTGACTTACCAGCTGGGTAGCTAGGTAAGAAGCTAGTTAAGTCAACTGGCTAGCCAGCTGACTAGCTATTAAAATCAGCTAGTTAATTCAGCTGGCTTCCCAGATGGCTAGCTAGGTAGCTAAATAGTTAAGTCAGCTGGCTAGCCAGCTGGCTACCTGGTTAAGTCAGCTAGTTAATTCAGCTGGCCAGGCAGCTGACTTGCTAGTTAAGTCAGCAAGTTAGGTCAGTGGGCCAGCCAGCTGGCTAGCTAGTTAAATCAGCTAGTTAAGTCAGCAGGGCAGCCAGTTGTCTATCTAGGTAGCTAGCTAGTTAAGTCAGTTAGTTAAGTCAGCTGGTTCGCTAGATATCTAGCTAGTTAAGTCAGTTAGTTAAGTCAGCTGGCTAGCC
>NW_007163573.1:0-875 GCF_000164805.1 Carlito syrichta
GCTAGCCAGCTGGCTACTTAACTAAGTCAGCTAGTTAAGTCAGCTGGCTAGGCTGCTGGCTACCTACTTAGCCAGGCAATTAATTCAGCAGACTACTCATCTGGCCAGCTAGTAATGTCAGCTGGTGAAGTCAGTTGTCTAGACAGCTGGCTAGCTATTTATAAAGCTGGTTACATCAGATAGGTAGCCAGAGAGCTCATTAGTTATTTCAACTAGTTAAGTCAGTTGGCTATCTAGGTAACTAGGCAATTAAGTCAACTGGCTAGCCAGCTGGCTAGCTAGTTAAGTCAGATAGTTAAGATAACTGTCTAACCAGCTTGATAGCTAGGTAGCTGGTTAGTTATGTCAGCTGTCTGGCCAGCTGGCTAGGTAGTTAAGTCACCTAGATAAGTAACCTGAGAAAGCAGCTGACAAGCTAGGTAGATTGCTAGTTAAGTCAGCTGGCTAAAGAGTTGACTAGCTAGATAAGTCACCAAGTTAATTCAGCTGGATAGCCAGTTGACTAGCTATGCAGCATGCTAGTTAATTCAACTGGCTAGAAAGCAGGTCAGTTAATTGAGACAGTTAGTTAAGTCAGCAGGCCAGCAAGTTTGCTGGCTAGGTTATGACCTATTTAAGTCTGTTACCTAGTTAAATCAGCTGCCTAGCCATCTGGCCATCTAGTTAAATCAGCCAGTTTAGTCACCTGGCTGGCCAGCTGCCTAGCTCATTAATCAACTAGTTAATTCAGCTAGCTAACCAGTTGGCTAGCTAGTTAAGTTAGCTCTTTACCTCAGTTGGCTAGCCAACTCGCTAGCTAGTTAAAAATCTAGTTAAGTCAGATGGCTTGATAGCTGGCTAGCTAGTTATTTCAGCTAGTAAAGTCAGCTGCTAGC
>NW_007163574.1:0-834 GCF_000164805.1 Carlito syrichta
TAGTAGGGTTTTGGGGATGCTAGCAGGCTTTTTTTTCTTGATCTTCAGATTTGTTTTATAGGTATATTCAGTTTATACAAATTTGTTGAGCTACATGTACTTATATGCACTTCTATGTTCATGTGCACTTATCTATATGTATTTACAGCTAATAAGTGAGCTTTAGAAAGCAAACATCCAAAATAATTAAGATAATTTTGAAGAAAAACAAAATACCCTATCAGACATCAAGACTTATAAAGCAACAGTAAATAACACAATGTGGTAGTGATGGGCAGAATAGAGTTCCCAACAGACCAATACATATAGAGAATTTTCACAAGTCATGGAGACAACTACTAAAACTTTACAAACCAGCCAAAGAGATACCTATTAAATTAGTGGTGTTAAGAGAACTGGTTTTCTAATTTTTTTAAAGTTCCCTACTTACATCATATACAAAAATCAATTCCTGATGAGTGAAAAACTATATAAGAAAATAAAGTCTTTTCAATATTTAGAAGAAAATATAATAAAATATTTTTATGGCTTTGGAGCTTAAGAAGAATTTCTCATGCAATGTTTCAAAATGCAAACACAGGGGAAAATGTTTCAATTATAGCATATTAATTTTAAGATATCCTGTTCACTAAAAGCAACATTAAAAGATAAATGCAGGTGTAGAAAATATTTTCTTTTTTTTTTTTTTTTTGAGTTGGAGTCTCACTCGGTCGCCCAGACTGAAGTGCAGTGGCCGCTCCCGGCCACCGCTGCCTCGACCTGCTGGGCTCTAGTGATCCTTCCGCCTCAGCCTTCCAAGTAGCCAGAATTACAGGCATGTGCTACCACGCCCGG
>NW_007163575.1:0-357 GCF_000164805.1 Carlito syrichta
AGGAACACTCCAGAATGGAGGTTACTGCACTCCATGTAGCCAGGACCATGGGCGCAACCATGAGCAATTCCACAGTTTGCGTTCTGGGGAGTGATGAGGTCTCACTACGTGACCCAGGCTGGTCTCAAATGCCTAAGCTCCAGCGATTCCTCACCTTGGCCTCCCAAATCCACAGTGCATTCTCTGTGAACCCACCATCTTTCAGGAACTCTAGGCCCAATCTGGGGCCTCCTTTCCAAATGTTCTCTGTCTGACCACAATGATCCTAACTCCATACACCAATGGATGCTCTTTTTTACTGCTTTTTTCCTTTTTTCATTGAGTCGGAGCCTCACTCCATCACCCAGGATGGAAGGG
>NW_007163576.1:0-371 GCF_000164805.1 Carlito syrichta
GGTCTCAAATGCTTAAGCTCCAGCAATTCCTCACCTTGGCCTCCCAAATCCACAGTGCATTCTCTGTGAACCCACCATCTTTCAGGAACTCTAGGCCCAATCTGGGACCTCCTTTCCAAATGTTCTCTGTCTGACCACAATGATCCTAACTCCATACACCAATGGATGCTCTTTTTTAATGCTTTTTTCCTTTTTTCATTGAGTCGGAGCCTCACTCCATCACCTAGGCTGGAGGGGGGTGGTTTGCTCCCGGCCACCATAGCCCCAGGCTGCCAGGCTCTGGTGAGCCTTTCTCCAGTCTTCCGAGGAGCTGGAACGACATGCGCACCACCATGCCCACATCATTTGGGATGGAGTGTATAGATGAGGTG
>NW_007163577.1:0-694 GCF_000164805.1 Carlito syrichta
ACTTCCTTGGCACATAGTGAGGAGAAGGTTGGGTCAAGGATAAACTGATTAAATTATCAGGATGCTTTTGCTCATGATGCTGAACTGCCTTCCTTTTAAAACTAGCCTCATCCGCTGGGGATGGAGTGCTGTTATCCAAAGGAGGAGTTATAGACACAGTTTTAGAGGAATTAGAGGTCAATATAGGAGCATCCTCTTTAGTAATTTTGGTAGGGAATGTAGAATACTCATGTCGTGGATCCAAAGCTTCACTAATAATATTCCACAAGGCAAAAGCATCAAAAGGGACATCATCAGGTCCGTGCAAAGTATAATAGAGTTTAAGTTTTTCCCCAACTTTGGTCCAAATAGCCAAATCAACGGTGCCTACTTGTGGGAACCAGGAATATTGTGCCTGGACAAATCGCAAAAAACGAGCCAATAGAGTAGAAGACACGTTAATTCCCCTTTTAGATAACGTATCGAGTAAGACATTTATAAACAGTCTCCTGTGTTTAGACTGTTTCTGGTCCATGAGTGTATCACGTCTCTAGCACTTCCCACCTATTCTTACCCTGCTTATCTCTGCAGAGGGACCCGGGGCGCCCCAGGTGAGGTCCTATCTGTCCCGAAAGAAAAGAAAGATTACCTTCAAGCTCCCAGGCATTGGGCGACACTTGCGGGGACCCGCCCCCCAAGTGTCATGGGAAGTGTC
>NW_007163578.1:0-1123 GCF_000164805.1 Carlito syrichta
ATTCCACAAGGCAAAAGCATCAACAGGGACATCATCATGTCCGTGCAAAGTATAACAGAGTTTAAGTTTTTCCCCAACTTTGGTCCAAATAGCCAAATCAACGGTGCCTACTTGTGGGAACCAGGAATATTGTGCCTGGACAAATCGCAAAAAACGAGCCAATAGAGTAGAAGACACCTTAATTCCTCTTTTAGATAACGTATCGAGTAAGACATTTATAAACAGTCTCCTGCGTTTAGACTGTTTCTGGTCCATGAGTGTATCAGGTCTCTAGCACTTCCCACCTATTCTTACCCTGTTTATCTCTGCAGAGGGACCCGGGGCGCCCCAGGTGAGGTCCTATCTGTCCCGAAAAGAAAAAGAAAAGATTACCTTCAAGCTCCCAGGCATTGGGCGACACTTGCGGGGACCCGCCCCCCAAGTGTCGTGGGAAGTGTCGAAGGAGAGACGGATAGGCGACGAACGAAGATCATATACACGGACACCTGCCTCTTGATCAGATGACAATTTAATGCTAGTTAATACAGAGATTTTATACCATTTTTGAAGGGGCAAGACAAAGAAAACTCTTTCACATTCATATCTTATAAAAGTTACCAGCTAGTGGTCTTCGTAGCGAACAAACCAAGATTCCCACAGGCTTTAGTAGCAAACAGACCAAGATTTCTATAGGCCTCCAGACAACGTCTTATTCATAAACCCAACAATGACACTCTCAGTCCAATGTCCCAAATTACAATTGTTTCAAGGAAGTTTCTTTAAGTGTATATTTCTTTATGTGTCAGGAACATTCTCATCTTAGGCTCTTATGTTCTTCAGAGTCCTGTGATCGCCTCCCTTGTCCAGATGTCCTCGTTAAATTTCTCTTTACTTGCAGTGCTTGTTTCTAAAGAGAACTCAAAAGAAACTTTTAGTAATATTTCCCAGGTCTCTCAAGGTTGCTTTCTGTTTTAGCTGATCTGTCATAAAAGTGTCTGATTATTATATTATGAGTTTAGTGAAAACCTACTCTATAAATGTTAACATAGAGTTTTAACTACTGAATTAAGTAAAAACCTTAACATTAATGTTTATCCTAAGTTAGTGAAAACAGTGTTATAAATCAGCTACAAACTCCTAGATA
>NW_007163579.1:0-745 GCF_000164805.1 Carlito syrichta
TGGGCGACACTTGCGGGGACCCGCCCCCCCAAGTGTCGTGGGAAGTGTCGAAGGAGAGACGGATAGGAGACGAACGAAGATCATATACACGGACACCTGCCTCTTGATCAGATGACAATTTAATGCTAGTTAATACAGAGATTTTATACCATTTTTGAAGGGGCAAGACAAAGAAAACTCTTTCACATTCATATCTTATAAAAGTTACCAGCTAGTGGTCTTCGTAGCGAACAAACCAAGATTCGCACAGGCTTTAGTAGCAAACAGACCAAGATTTCTATAGGCCTCCAGACAACGTCTTATTCATAAACCCAACAATGACACTCTCAGTCCAATGTCCCAAATTACAATTGTTTCAAGGAAGTTTCTTTAAGTGTATATTTCTTTATGTGTCAGGAATATTCTCATCTTAGGCTCTTATGTTCTTCAGAGTCCTGTGATCGCCTCCCTTGTCCAGATGTCCTCGTTAAGTTTCTCTTTTCTTGCAGTGCTTGTTTCTAAAGAGAACTCAAAAGAAACTTTTAGTAATATTTCCCAGGCCCCTCAAGGTTGCTTTCTGTTTTAGCTGATCTGTCATAAAAGTGTCTGATTATTATATTATGAGTTTAGTGAAAACCTACTCTATAAATGTTAACATAGAGTTTTAACTACTGAATTAAGTAAAAACCTTAACATTAATGTTTATCCTAAGTTAGTGAAAACAGTGTTATGAATCACCTACAAACTCCTAGATAAGTGTTAGGAA
>NW_007163580.1:0-537 GCF_000164805.1 Carlito syrichta
TTTCAGTGTTTAAGGAACCCGCCATTACTCGGCAGCTTGACATTTCAATTCAGATTAATCCAGACTCGTGGTGGCATCAGGGGGTGTCGTTTTAAAAAACAAGTTCTTTCCTTTCTCCCTTGTCCATGGGAGAGGCAAGGGCCTGGCTAGCCCCTGCCTCAGCCCTGATGCTCCATGGCAGTAGCCTGCACTATCTGGCCGGCAGAAATCACCAAGAGGGATAATTACTGCCCTCAGAAACTTGCCTAACTGAGCTCTGTGCAAGGTTGTAGGCGTTCACGAGGAAAGGTTGTGTGTCGACACAGGTGATGACACCTGCTAAGACTTGTCTGAAGATTTCGTAGCTGGGTAGGGCACGGAGGCAGCGCAGCTCTCCCTTTTCGCCAGAGGCTTTTGTTTGCCAGGCAGCTCATGACTTAGTGCTCTCTCGTCCTCTTTCCGCCATCAGAAAGCCGTTTGTGCTCAGTCCCTCTTGGGTTCTGCCTGCCGGCTAGTCTTGAAACACAGTGTCGATCCTGTCTTTCCCCGGTCTCCTTG
>NW_007163581.1:0-1012 GCF_000164805.1 Carlito syrichta
TGGTCTTGCATTGATCTGGCCTGGAGGGGCAGGACAGGTAAAGCTCTAGCAAAGCAGCTTTCACTTAGTCAGAGGGCCCTTTCTGAGGCTTAGAAGTTCCCGAAGACGAGTGAATGGAACCTCTCTGTCCCTGAATGTGTCCAAGCAGAGGCAGAATAGGCAGGGGTATTGGTGGAGGAGGTCAGATCAGCACAGAGCAAGTTGTTACATATGAAATGTAGCCTGTGGGGTTGTCATTGCAAAGATGTAATCTGCCTTCTTATTTTGCATTTTTAATTCATTATTCAGGGAAACAGAACATCCAGGAGCTTTCTGGAATGTACAAGAGTCCAATATAGCCAGTTGTAAATGACCCAGAAATCAAAGGAGCCCACATTTAGTAAATTTGCCTCTAATACACATCATTCCTATGTTGATGATTCTTACATCCTTAAACAGAGACTGTCATTTCTGGCTCCAACTTCAGAAACAATAACATACCCTTAGGGCTTGTAATCCACACTAGGAAAAAAATCATTAGCTCAGATACCTAGCACCATCTGAAAGATTTGCTATATCTCAGACCAAACCAGCAAATATTTACCGAACATCTTGCCTGAATACACACGTACTGGCAGCTGAGAATAGGGAGAAACTTTCAAGGGAATGAACAATTGCCTGATTTATAAATATTTGCCAAGATTGCTTTAAAAATTACTTCCATAAATGATAATGTGAGAATAGATTCTCTGCCAAATTACCAGTTCTTTAACCACAGCCTGGACACTGTCAGATTTGCTATGGTTTATTCATCACTCAGTTAACATCTGGCCAGACTCGATTTTTCCAGTTAACTTGAACACAACAACCCCAAGTCATCTGACTTCCATCCTTTTCCCTCTGCAATAGTTTTGAGATGGTATGAGTGACATCTCATAAGCATTTCTTATATTGCAAATCACACTGCTTCTTTGATTTTAATCAGAGGTTGGAGAGTTCATGGGAAAGATTACATAACAGTTCAACTCGGATG
>NW_007163582.1:0-545 GCF_000164805.1 Carlito syrichta
AGACCCAGTCACAGGAGCACCAGTCACAGAGGGATTCCATTCATTGGGAAGCCATAACAGAGGTCGGATTTTCAAAGTTACCCATCATAGAAAAGGATCAGTCTCTGTGAAACCCATCACAGAGGAGGGCTAGACAGTGAAGTACCTATCACAAAGGAGGGTAAGTCACTCATGTTGCAGAAGGACCACTCACTCTGACACCCAAAACAGAAGAAGACTGATTACAGTAGAATCCATCACAGAAAAGAGCTGGTCACTGGAATATCCATCATAGAGTAGAGTCAGTGAGTGGAGGACTGATCAAAATGGAAGGAGTCAATTAGGCACCAAGCACAGCAGAGGATGGACAGTTACTGAGGCACCCATCACAGGGAAGAGTTAGCCACTGAGGGATGGATCACAAAAGAGACCCAGTCACAGAGTACTAGACACTGAGGCACCCATCAAAGAGGAGGGTGATTCACTGGGGTCTCCATGTTGGAGGCGCACCAGTCACCTAGACAACCACCACACAAGGTGGGTTAGTCACAAAAGCATCCATAATG
>NW_007163583.1:0-454 GCF_000164805.1 Carlito syrichta
GCTGATTCTAGCATCCACCAACAGGTGTATGAGCACACTGGAACCTATTTCCCACTGCCTTACAATCTGTCCGTGCAGCAGTATGTGGACTTGGTCCCTAGGTTGAAAGGGGGTATAAAAGAGGAAAGTAATGGAGGAAGGCATGGGTCAGTAGGAAGTTAGAAAGAGAGACGAGTGAGAGGGAAAACAGACAGACATACCAACCATCAGGTGAGAAAGAGACACAAGGCCGGAGAGAAGTGAAAAAAGACACATAAAGATCCCCTAAAGAATACTGGTAGCTGGTAGAGACAGACCAATAAAATCATGAAAGAGTGTAAGTCAGAAAGCAAACAACAAAAGTGATCAAAACAAACAGTTCAGATGTTAATATCAAAAGTCAAAATAAGAGATCAGACTAACGTCACTTCAGCTATGATCTCCAGCCTTTCCCCTTTGTTTTTTGTTGCAGGCA
>NW_007163584.1:0-8814 GCF_000164805.1 Carlito syrichta
TGGGAAAATAATTCTGGCACTGTGCAGCAATTTTAGCTTCAGCTCTAGCCCTGTCACACTTTTGAGCAGTTCTGCTGATCATTAGCAAGAGACAGAATCGACTGATCATTAGCAAGAGACAGAATCGGTTTGGGGTTTCAAACCTGGTAATTATCTAGGCCCCTTAAACTTCTCCACTCCTAGCTCTTCTTCTTCTAGGCAGCTGTGTTTCGGGCCTTGACATAGTGATCTTAGTTACTGCGACCAGCCTCCAGCCCACCACCTGAAGTCAGGAGATATCATTGCCTGGTGATGTCCAGGCACAAGACAAAAGTGATTTCCGTTATCTACATCAGAATGCGCAACTTTAAAATTTTCCTTTGCAGTTCTTTGCATTTTTTCCTCGGCACCGGTTTTCCCTGAGTCGGTTTACCCTTTCAGTTCTGTCTACACGTGGGATCGGGACACAGTCATCGCCGGAGCCATTATTCCATCTAACACATGGCATTAGGATGTGGACGTCTTTGAGGACATTATTCTGTCTACCAGGTTGGGATTAGGATATAGTCATCTTTGGGGACATCGTTCTGTCTACCACATGGGGATTAGGTTGTGTTCATCTTTGCGGACCTTATTCGGTCTGCCACACGGGATTAGGATGTGGACCTCTTTGGGGACATTATTCGGTCTACCTCACCAGATGAGGACATGGACCTTTGGGGGACAATGTGCAATCTACCACATGGGATTAGAAGGTGGACATCTTGGGGACATATGGGATCAGGCCACAGTCATATTTGGGGCCATTATTCCATCTATGACATTGGATAAGGACATGGGCATGTTTGGGGACATTATTCTGTCTACCACGTAGGGATTAGGATGTAGTCATCTTTGGGGACATTAGTCTGTCCACCACATGGCCATTAGGACTTGGACATGTTTGGGGACATGATTCTGTCTACTACATGAGATTCGGACCTGGACATCTTTATTCTGTCTACCACATGGGATTAAGACGTGAGCATCATTGGGGACATTACTCCGCCTACCTACACTATGACGATTATTCTCTCCGCCTCGAGGGGTTTAGGACCATACATGTTCCCCTGGAAGAGCCACTCACCCACTATCCGATCCATCTCCTCCACATTTCCCCATGAAGAATTTTTTCCAAGGATTTCCTTGCTGGTAACGAGAGGGATGTGAGTATGTGAAAAGGCAGTAGACAAAAGAAAATGTCTTTACTAATTTCTAAAAATAAACACAAAGGAACAGGAATTACTTTTTGTGGTGAAACAGCGATTGAAGTCCTGAGGACACTACATGTAAATGTCACCTGTCACACGTACTCAAAAGGTTTTTAATACTCCGCTCACCAAGAGCAAATACACACAAACTTTATTCAACAGCAAAAGCATATATAGTTTTCTTTTAATTTTGCTTTAATACAGGATCTCACTCTCACACCCAGGCTGGTGTGCAGTGGCCTGATCGTGGTTCACTGCAGCCTCGATCTCCTGGGCTCAGGTGATCCTACCACCTCAGCCTTCCAAGGAGCTGGGACTACAGGCATGCGCCATCAAGCATGCCTAATGTTTGTTTCCTTTTTGCTTTTTGTTTTTCTAGCCATGGGGTTTCTCTGGGTGGTTCAGGCTGATGTCAAACTCCTGGGCTCAAGCAATCCTCCTGCCTTGGCCCCCCTAAGTGCTGGGATTACAGGCGTACACCACTGCACCTGGCAGTGTTTTCGTTTTTAAGAATCTTTATCATGACAGCTTTCCTCTTTTGTGATCTGTTTTAAAAACCACACTGATTTTGTGCATCCTTTTCCTCCTGAAATTTGCAATTTTCTAGCTCTTCCTGCTTATGACACAAAAAAGTAACAGAACACTAGGTGATTGCATGACCTGGTATGTATTTTGCCCAGTAATTTCAGGTCATGTTTCTATCTCAAAATTCAGCCAATTGAATAAGTGGTTTTGCACATTCAAATTTTCCTCACAATTGCTATCAAGTAGTGAGGTTTAGGACATAAAAGAGTTACAGGAAACTCTTGACTTGAAAGTGAGGACCTAGTTTCTGTGGCTCACACTTGTAATTCCAATATTTTGGGGGGTCGAGGTGGAGGATGGCATGAGGCTAGGAGTTCGAGACCAGCCTAGGTATCATAACGAGACCACATCTTTACAAACCATCGAAAACAATTACCCAGGCATGGTAGCACATGCCTGTAGTTCCAGCTGCGTCAGAGACCAAGGCAGGAGAATTCCTTGAGCCTAGGAATTCAAGACCAGTCTGGACAAAATAGTGAGACCCCCCAGCTCAACAGAAAAGAAACTTAACTGGGTATGGTGGTGCGTGCCCATAATCCCAGACGATCAGGAGGCTGAGGCAGGAGGATCTCTTGGGGCCAGGAGTTTGAGACCAGCTTGAACAACATCGCAAGACTCCACCTCTACAGAGTGTTTGAAACGTTTTTAATTTTGAAAAGCTTGGCATCTTAGGTTATTAATTTTGACTTGGCGCTCCTGCTTCGAGGCAGCACCTCATTTTCCTTTTCCCTCCACCTGATCTTGATATTCTAATCTCAATCCTTAAAGTGTAAAAGCAGCAGTGCAGCTCTGAGCCTTCGGTAGAACATGTTAGCCTGTCCCATTTTAAGTTGCCGGCTCGTTGTTAATGCTTCTCCCGACCCACAGAAGACAGTTTCATCGAGGACACTAAGAATGTTGTCCAACATGGTGACAACCTCACCGTCAACAGGTAAGATGGAGTTTGACGATGTCACCCTCCTGACTAGAATATCCTTGTGGAACGCAGAACTAACTCTATTTAAAGGAGCTTCAAATCATGTCCTTCTGGCTTGGATATACTAAGTCCTCCAGGCTTTAAAATGGATCTGTAGGCTGAAGTCATCAATACCAAAAAGCCCTGAAAGATAACCCATCATTCGCGTGCACACACACACAAAGGGGGGAGATGCAGATCAAACCCTCACATACACATTCATGCACACAGGAAGAAGTCCCTCTGCTGTCTCCTGCGTAGCTTGGCCTCATTCACGATCTCCCCAGCGTCTGGACCAGGGGAGGGGGGTGGAAGTGGGTGGGGCTTCAGTCCTCCCTTCCCACTCTTATATGGTCACGAGGACCCCCTCCGGTGGGGAGGAGCCAGGTTGTCTCTTCCCAGGGTAAGGGGGGGTGGCGCCTCTGCCGCGTTCATCCTGGAGTAGAGTCCACCTATTGCAGCTACCATCCAGGCTCCTCCTGGCTTCAGCCCTCTTCGTCATGTCCCAGCACTGTGGGTCTGATTTTCAGAGGATTGCTGGGGAGTGGGGGATGGGGTCGGCCCCGGACTCACCACTGCTCTCTTTGGAGTTCATCCTCGTCCTTTTCAGGCCACACCCTTCGTCCCACGGCTGAATCAGGGTGGGGGGTGCCTCTGGTCCTGCCCCTCCAGAGTTTGTGCTTTCAGGATATTCCCTGTGGGTCACGATCAACCCCTCAGTAGTCAATCCCCTGGTCACAGAGATCAGGTCTCTTGCTCCGTGGTGAACAAGCCAGAGCACTTCCTTGCCCCGTTTTCAAGATGGTTGCCAGGGCTGACTTTCATCTCCTCCAGTGGAACTCCGCCCCTGGGATCCCTTGCTGTGCCTTCTCTGCAGCTCTTACTGTCAGCATCGGGCGAGGCACTGCAGTGGTGAGCAACTTCTTCCCACAATGGGCTTTGTTCAACTTTTTGGTCTCAACGTCCTGGGCTCAGGCAATCCTCCCTCCTTGGCCTCCTAAATAGCTGCAACTACAGGCATGACCACCGGGCCTGACTAACTTTTTCTTTTCTTGTTTAATTTTGGTAGAGGCGAGGTTTGGCTATGCTGCCCAGGCTGGCCTCAAACTCCCGGTCTCACGTGATCCTCCTGCCTCGACCTCCCAAAGTGCTGTGATTATGGGCATGAGCCACCGCCCCCAATGTATACACAAATTTTAGCACATGCAGGGTGAGATCATTCTGTTTGACTCTGCAGGAGACCCACACATCAACGCCTCTGTTATACGTATCGAAGACAGCATGTGCCTGTGTGATCGCGTGGGTTAGTTATAAAGAAAGACTCACCTGGTCGAACAGGGTATCTGACTGTGGGGAATGCAGCCCTGTCTGAGGTTCACACAGATGGACGTGGCAGCTATGAGCCCTGTTTGAGGTTCACACAGATGGACGTGGCAGCTCTGTGCTGGGTTGGCCTCACTCCTTCCCTTGCTAGGTGGTCATATTTGGAGTCCCACACAGAGGAAAAAAAAACTTACAGCTTTGTTCTATAAAGTGCAAAAAATAGGTTTTCCATGAACAGAGCTGCAGGCTACGCTCCTGAAAAATTTTCTGCTGATCATCACTGAACACATCAAGATGCTCTTAAGTTTAGCTGGGGAGGTGGCTCGCACCTGAAGTCTCACTGCTCTGGAAGGCTGAGGAGGGAGTATCGCCTGAGACCAGTAGTTGAACCCAGCCTAGGCAACGTAGCAAGATCCCATCTCTACAGTACAGTTTTAAACATTAGTCAGATGTGGTGGTGTGTGCCTGTAATCCCAGCAATTGGGGAGGCTGAGGGGGTAGTTTCGCTTGAGGCTGGATGTTGGAGACCAGCCTGAGTCACATAGCAAGACTTCTCTACAGAAACTGAAAAAAATATGTTATTTCGGTGTGGTGGCGTGCACGTGCCATCCAATCTCCATGGGAGGCTGAGGGGGGAGGATTGTTAGAGCTCAGGAGCTGGAAGCTGCAGTGAGCTATGATAGCAGGACTGAACTAGAGCCCGGGTGACAGAGTGACACCCTGTTTCAAAAAAAAGAAATACACGGGACACTTCAAGAAGTAACCAGCTAAATCGATAAATGACGTTTTCAAAAAGAAATAAAAACTTTCAAAAGGAAATGAAAAATGCTTAAAAGCTGTTCTCAGGCATAACCCAAATCAAATGCAAAAGTTTAAAGTATCCTCTGAGCCTTCAGTGGAGCATTAACTCAGAGATACAAGGGGGACTCAAAAAAACCCAGACTTATGTATAAAAAAATTATTCTTGCATGTTTGAAATTCAGTCACCTTCAAAGTACTCTCCGGTGGAGGCAGCACACCTATCGAGACACTTTGTCCACTGCTCAAAACGCTTTCTGAACTCGTCCGTGCGGAGGCCTTTTAGTGCTGTTTTTTGGTTTACCCCTTCCACATTGGCAACACGTATCCCAGTGAGGACTTTTTGTACATCTGGGTAAAGCAAAAAGTGTCAGCCAGCACGAGACCAGGTGAATAGGGAGAAAAAGAATGAGGGTCACGACAGTTGGAGTCAAAGACTGCTTGACACTCAGCATGGTGTGGGCCGGTGCGCTCATGAGTCAACCATCATGAAATGGGCAAACGCATTGAAAGAAAGTCACTGGAGCCAAACACAGCCTCTCACAGCCATGCTTGCAGGTCCACGGATGATGATGGGGTCCAAGAAAAATCAGCTAGCCGAGGAATCCTACGGCACAAAGGGCCCACCCTCCAAAAGGTCATGCTGGTCTTCTAGGCGCCCCCTGGAGTGTAGTCAGCTAAGTGTTCACAAGACTCTATTGGAAACAAGAGAAAGATATCACATTAAATGCAGACTTGAGGGTAGCAGACGCCTTCCCACTTGAGCCCCAACCATCTGAGCGGAAAGATTTGACTCCATGGACACTGACACACTAGGCGTTACCTGAAGGTGCAGTTAGGCCCAGGAGAGACTTGAACATGGCACGTGGGTGTGTCATACTTTGGGATTCAGAAGACGTGGGCTTGTCCATATGAAGCAGAGATTTTCAGCAGAGGAGTGTTGAACTCACAGATCCTTGTGGGACTTGGCTGCATGAAGGCGGTTGTGACATGAGGTGGGAGCTGACAGTCGTCTTTGGCTTACAGGCAAAAGGCATGATTTCTTTCTTTAAAATTATTTTCTTAAGCCGGGGTCTGGCTGTGATGTCCAGGCTGGAGTGCAGTGGTGTGATCGCAGCCCACTGCAGCCTCCAGCTCCTGGTGTCCAGCGATCCTTCCACCTCAGTCTCCCAAGTAATGGGATTACAGGTAAGTGTTGCCAAGCCCGCCTAATACTTTAAAAAGATTTTGCAGAGGTGGGATCCCGTGATGTTGCCCAGGCTGGTCTGAAGCTCCTGGCATCAGGTGATCCTCTCACCTTGGCCTCCACTCTATGGGCACCCTTGTTGATGAGGTGTGCCCCCCGTTCCCCAGGCAGATTCCAACTGCTGCCAATCTCACCTCCCTGTGCCCCCACACTCCCCCTACTGTGCACCACTATGTCAATCCTTTCATTATAGTACTACGATCCATGTTCAAGGTCCACTAATGAGTGAGAACATGTGACAGTCAGTTCTTTGTTTCTGTGAAACATCACTCAGTATTATAGACTCCAAGTCCATACGGTTGCTATGGAGTTCATGATTTTGCTCTTCTTTACGGCTGCATGATATTCCATCGTGTATACGTACCACATTTTTTTAATGCAGGTCGCTTTGGATGGGCAGCCCGGTTGGTTCCATGTTCCTGCTATTGTGAACAATGCTGCGATAAACACACATGTGCAGGTATCTTCTGTATAGAGTGATTTGAGTTCTTCCGGGTATATTCCAAGTGGGGGGATTTTGGGGTTGTGTGGAGGGTGGGGTTTTAGAAATTTTAGGAATCGCCACGCTGTTTTCCACAGAGGCTGTATGAGTTTGCACTCCCACCAAGAGTGTAGACGTGGTTCCTTTTGGCCACATCCTCTCGAGCATCTGATATTTTTTGATTTATTAATGGTGGCCATTCTGACTGGGATTAGGTGGTATCTCAGTGAAATTTTAATTAGGCTTTCTTTGATGACTAGTGAGGCTGAGCATGTTTTTTGAGTTGGAATCTCACTCCGTCACCGAGACTGGAGTGCGGTGGCCTCTTCTGGCCACCGCAGCCTCGACCTGCTGGGCTCCGGCGATCCTTCCACCTCAGCCTTCCCAGAAGCCGGAACTACAGGCGTGTGCTACCACGCCAGGCTAATTTTTTTAATTATTGTAGAGATGAGGTCTCGCCAAGTTGCCCAGGCAGGTCGAGCATTCTTTTCATGTATCTGTTGGCTGCTCATATGTCTACTTTTGAGAACAGTCTAATCATATCTTTTGCCCAGTTGTTTGTTTGTTTTTCAGCACGTCTGATTTCCTTGTCGATCCTAGGTGTTAGGCCTTTGACAGACATAGAGTTGGCAAATATTTTTCCCAGTCTGCGGGATGTCTCCCTGATCTCTTGATGGTTTCTTTGGCTTTGCAGAAGGTTGTCAGTTTGAGGAGGTCCCACTTGTCTATCTTATGCCTTATGGCATGGAGTTTTGGAGTTTTGATCAGGAATTGGTTGCCAATTCCAATTTCCACAAGAGCGTCTGGTGCATTATCTACAGTTCTCATAGTTTGAGGTTTTACATTTAGGTCTCTGATCCATTTAGAGTTGATTTTTGTGGTAGGGATACATAGAGGTCCTGGTTCAATCTTCGGCATGTGGTCAGCCAGTTTTCCCTGCACCATTTACTGAATAGTTTCTTCTCTCCCCAGTAGTTGGGTGGGGGCTTTGTTGCAGATGAGTTGGTTGAGAAATTGAAGTTTTGCTTCTGGAATCTCAGTTCTATTCCATTGGTCTATATGGCTCTTCAGGCTCCTGGTATACCAGGCTGTTTTGATTATTGCAGTTTTATAATAAAGTGCAAAGGCTGGAAGTGTCATATCTCCTACTGTTTTGCTGAGGATTGTTTTGGCTATACTTGGTTGCTTATATTTCCATATGAACTCCTGTATTGTAGTTTGTAGGTCTCAGAATAATGTTGCTGGAAATTCATTCGGTATTGTGTTATATCTGTATATTGTCGAGGCGGTTCCGGTAAGATGGCGACGGCATAGGCGGACTTGTGAGATTCTCCGAACGTGAGCTCCCAAAAAGACTCTTACTTTTCTTCGCCCATCCCCTTCCCCACCGCCAGCCACACTGGTCCGAGGCCCAGGGGCCTTCGGTCCCACACAAGGCCGGATATTGCGCCCCCGGTTGCTGCTGTTCCACCGTCCACGACTCCCACCTGTGTGGGAGTCTCAGGTCTCGGCTCCCTCCCTGACTACATCGTCTCTCGCCCAGCACCCAGCACCAACCTGCTGGTCACTCAGGGAGACTCTAGGCACCTCCCATTAGAGACACCAATCCCATTCCTGGCTGAAGTACCCCGTGGGGGGCCCAGGGCCACTCTCACTGCTCACCACTGGCCCGTTGGAGCTTTGGAGCTCTGGAGCTCTGGAGCTCTGGGCCCACCCTGGCTATGGGACTCAGCACGTGACCCCAAGCTCGGGGACCCAGACAAGTGGAGAGAAACGATCTACGAAAGTGAAACTGCCACTTCGGCGATTCTCCAGGCAGAGATTTGCATTGCCCCGCCCACCTACCAACAACCCCCCCTCGGTTCCTAAGATAACATCGCTAAACCGGAGACAAAGCCCCAACCCTACTCTGAATCAGACAAAAGCAACTAAGCATTGCAAGCCTCCCAGGCAGAAGGCTAAAAAACAAAAAACACAAACTTGAGTAAATCTAGGTGCCTGCAACAAAAAACAAAGGGGAAAGGCTGGAGATCATAGCTGAAGTGACGTTAGTCTGATCTCTTATTTTGACTTTTGATATTAACATCTGAACTGTTTGTTTTGATCACTTTTGTTGTTTGCTTTCTGACTTACACTCTTTCATGATTTTATTGGTCTGTCTCTACCAGCTACCAGTATTCTTTAGGGGATCTTTATG
>NW_007163584.1:9851-14168 GCF_000164805.1 Carlito syrichta
GAGAGCTTGGAGCCCTATCTTCAAAGTCCTAAAAGATAAACAAATCCAACCAAGAATAACCTACCCGGCCAAGTTAAGCTTCATCGGCCAGGGAGAATTAAAATCTTTCTCAGATAGCCAATCCCTAAGAACTTATGCTGCCACCAAACCAACTCTACATGAAACACTTAAGAAAGTACTAAACAGAGAAGAAATGGAAAAAAGAACAACATTCTTCACAAGAGTACAGGAAAGAGAATAAAATACACATGAACCAACCCCAAAACCAAAAGAAAGACAAAAAAAAGACAATTGTAAAAACAACAACTCTATAAGAACTCTATGATAGGGATGAACTCTCACATTTCAATAATTAGCCTGAATGTGAATGGACTAAATGCACCACTGAAAAGACATAGAATGGCAAAATGGATAAACTATCACCAGGCAACAATATACTGCCTTCAAGAGACCCATCTCACTAGAAAGAACATACACAGACTCAAAGTAAGAGGATGGGAAACAAATTTTCAGGCGAATGAAACACAAAAGAAAGGAGGAGTCGCAATCCTAATTTCAGACAAAGTACCATTTAAGCTATCAAAAATGTAAAAAGATACAGGGAGCCACTGCATAATGATAAAAGGTTCACTCCATGAACAAGAAATATCTATCTTAAACATATATGCACCCAACATAGGTGTGCCAACTTTCATAAAGCAACTTCTAGGAAAACTAAAGAAAGATATTGACTCTAACACCAACATACCTGGGTACTTTAATACCCCACTCACCACCCTAGACAGATCATCAGGGCAAAAAATCAGCAGTGAGATCCGTAACCTGAATGTGACTCTTGACCAAATGGACTTAATTGATGCCTACAGAACACTCCATCCAAAGACTACAGAATGCACATTCTACTCATCACCGCATGGAACGTATTCTAAGATCGACCACGTAATTGGCCATAAATCAAGCATAAGCAAACTTAAAATTACCAAAATTCTACCGTGCACCTTCTTGGACCACAGTGGAATAAAAATATACATTAACACCACCAAGGTCCCCCCAAAACCCACAAAGACATGGACACTAAACAGCATGATGCTGAATGACTCCTGGGTCAATGATGAAATCAAAGCCGAGATCAAAAGATACCTGAAAACAAATGGAAATGAAGAAACATCTTACCAAAATCTCAGGGACGCCATGAAACCTGTAGTAAGAGGGGAATTTATATCCCTACAAATGCACATGAAGAAAATGGAAGGAACACAAATTAACAGCCTGACAAACCACCTAAGGAAGTTGGAAAAGCAAGACCACAAAAACCCTAATTTCAGCAGAAGAATCCAGATCACCAAAATAAAAGCCCAAATCCAGGACATAGAAGACAAAAAGATAATACAAAAAAATCTATGAAACAAAAAGTTGGTTCTTTGAAAGGATAAACAAGATGAATGGTCCCCTACCTAGACTGACCAAGAAAAGAGAGAAAAAGCCCAAATAAACACAATCAGAAACACAAAAGATGAAGTCACATCTGATCCTGAAGAAATACAAAAGATCATTAGAGACTACTACGTACACTTGTATGGAAACAAACTTGAAACCCTTAAGGAAATGGAGGACTTTCTGTCATCACACAACCTGCCTAGGTTGAAACAAGAAGAAATTGAGACTTTAATTGACCAATAACAATGAAGGAAATTGACTACATAATAAGAAAACTACCTACAAAAAAAAAAAAAAGCCCTGGACCAGATGGCTTTCCAGCAGAATTTGACAAGACATTTAAAGCAGAGCTGATACCAATCCTACTGAAGGTATTCCAGGCGATTGAAAAAGATGGAACTCTCCCCAAATCATTTTACGAAGCCAACATCACATTGATACCCAAACCAGGTAAAGATCCAACAAAGAAAGAGGACTACGGGCCAATATCTTTGATGAACATAGATGCTAAAATTCTCAACAAGACCCTAGCAAACCGGATTCAGCAATACATCTCAAAAATCATCCACCATGACCAAGTAGGCTTCATTCCTGGCATGCAAGGCTGGTTTAACAGTCATAAAACCATAAATGTAATTAGATACATCAACAGATGTCAAAACAAAAACCACATGATTATATCATTAGATGCAGAAAAAGCTTTTGATAAAATCCAGCACCACTTCTTGATAAAAGCCCTCGAACATCTAGGCATACGGGGAACACACCTCAAAATAGTAAAAGCCATCTACGAGAAACCCACAGCCAGCATACTCCTAAACGGACAAAAATCGGAACCAATTCCCCTGAAAACTGGAACAAGACAAGGATTCTGACTCTCACCCCTCCTGTTCAACATAGTATTGGAATTCCTGGCTGGAGCAGTCAGAGAAGAGAAAGAAATCAGAGGTATCCAAATAGGAAAAGAGGAAGTCAAGTTATCTCTCCTTGCAGACGATATGATTGTGTACCTTGAAAACCCAAGGGAATCTGCTCAACAACCTCCTTACGCTGATAAAGGCCTTTGGCAAAGTCTCAGGATACAAAATAAATGTGCAAAAGACAATTGCATTTCTTTACACCAATAATAAACAAACAGAAACCCAAATAAAAACACAATTCCATTCACAATAGCCACAAAAAAAATGAAATACCTTGGCATCTTCCTAACCAGAGACGTGAAAGACCTTTACAATGAAAACTACAAAACACTGCTCAAAGAAATCAAACATGACACAAACAAGTGGAAAAATATCCCATGCTCAGGGATTGGAAGAATAAACATTGTGAAGATGTCCATCTCACCTAAGGCAACCTACATATTCAATGCAATACCCATCAAATTGCCAGCAAAATTCTTCTCAGACCTAGTAAAAACAACACAGGAATTCATATGGAAACACAAACGACCAAGAATAGCCAGAACAATCCTCAGCAAAAAAAAAAGAAAAGCAGGTGGTATCACATTACCAGACTTCAAACTTTACTATAAAGCTACAATCATCAAAACAGCTTGGTATTGGTATAGGAACAGGCACATAGATCAATGGAATAGAATTGAGATTCCAGAAGCAAAACCTCCATTTCTCAACCAACTCATCTTCGACAAAGCCTCCTCCACCTACCACTGGGGAGAGGAGAGCCTATTCAGTAAATGGTGCTGGGAAAACTGGCTGACCACATGCAGAAGATTGAAACAGGACCCCTATCTATCCCCATACACAAAAATTAACTCCAAATGGATCAGAGACCTAAATGTAAAACCTCAAACCATAAGAACCTTAGAAAATGAAGGACATACCCTCATGGAATTTGGAACTGGCATCCAATTCCTAAACAAAACCCGAAACCCACATGTCATAAGAGAGAAGATAGACAAGTGGGACCTTATTAAACTGACAAGCTTCTGCAAAGCCAAAGAAACCATCAAAAGAGCAGGGAGACAGCCTACAGACTGGGAAAAAGTATTTGCCAACTCCAGGACTGACAAAGGCTTAACTTCTTGGATTTACAAGGAACTCAAACACGCTGAAAAGAAAAAAAAGCAAACCACCCCATTATAAAATGGGCAAAAGATATGAACAGACACTTCACAAAGGAAGACATCTGAGCAGCCAACAGACACATGAAGAAATGCTCAACCTCACTAATCATCAGGGAGATGCAAATCAAAACCACACTGAGATACCACCTAACTCCAGTCAGAATGGCAATTATCAACCTCAAAAAATAACAGCTGCTGGAGAGGGTGTGGTGAAAAGGAACACTGCTACACTGTTGGTGGGAGTGTGAACTAGTACAACCTCTGTGGAAAGCAGTGTGGCGTATCCTAAAAGCTCTAAATATCAACCTCCCATATGACCCCACAATCCCCCTGCTGGGAATATATCCTGAAGAACTCAAATCACTCTATCCAAAAATTACCTGCACACATATGTTTCTCACAGCATTGTTCACAATAGCAAGAACCTGGAAGCAACCATGCTGTCCATCAAAAGAGGACTGGATTTTAAAAATGTGGTACATATACACGATGGAATACTGCACAGCCATAACTAAAGAACAAAATCATGAATTTCACAGCAACCTGGATGGAGCTAGAGTCTATAATACTGAGTGACCTCTCACAGAAACAAAGATCTGAGTATCACATGTTCTCACTCATATATTTGACCTTGAACATCCAATGTAATGCTATAAGAAAATGACTGACAGTAATGGGAAACGATGGGGGGGTGGGAGATGGAATTAATGGTAGTAAATATCTGTCTGGGGATGGGAAAACACCTCTTATCAACAAGGGTGCCTGAACGAAACGTATTTGTATACCTAACCCTTAAC
>NW_007163585.1:0-1033 GCF_000164805.1 Carlito syrichta
CATCCTAATCCCGTGTGGCAGACCGAATAAGGTCCGCAAAGATGAACACAACCTAATCCCCATGTGGTAGACAGAACGATGTCCCCAAAGATGACTATATCCTAATCCCAACCTGGTAGACAGAATAATGTCCTCAAAGACGTCCACATCCTAATGCCATGTGTTAGATGGAATAATGGCTCCGGCGATGACTGTGTCCCGATCCCACGTGTAGACAGAACTGAAAGGGTAAACCGACTCAGGGAAAACCGGTGCCGAGGAAAAAATGCAAAGAACTGCAAAGGAAAATTTTAAAGTTGCGCATTCTGATGTAGATAACGGAAATCACTTTTGTCTTGTGCCTGGACATCACCAGGCAATGATATCTCCTGACTTCAGGTGGTGGGCTGGAGGCTGGTCGCAGTAACTAAGATCACTATGTCAAGGCCCGAAACACAGCTGCCTAGAAGAAGAAGAGCTAGGAGTGGAGAAGTTTAAGGGGCCTAGATAATTACCAGGTTTGAAACCCCAAACCGATTCTGTCTCTTGCTAATGATCAGTCGATTCTGTCTCTTGCTAATGATCAGCAGAACTGCTCAAAAGTGTGACAGGGCTAGAGCTGAAGCTAAAATTGCTGCACAGTTGCCAGAATTATTTTCCCAAGTTGTTCTATTCTAAGTTTCATGGGGCTCCTGCCTTTCATTCCCTCCTCTTGCTATTTCAAGAACATTCATATTTGCAACTAGGGAACGGGGCGAAGATCAGGCTTCTGAAACTGCTTCCTGCTGGATAGGGGCGTAGTGCTGTGCCTACCTATTCCTGTCTGCTCATTTTGAATTAACAAGAAGGTTAGAATCTAGGCAGGAACTCCCATGATTGACTTGACATGTATAAAGCCTGGAGCAAGTGTGCCCACTACTGTAAGTAAATATCTAATGATGAAAAGGGCTATAGCCCCCGAGATGATGCTGGATGATTGAAAGTGACTCTTTAAAAGAACGTGTGTTTGGCTATATTTCCTAGCGGTTGGCATAGTTAGAGATGTTGTGTTGCA